>NW_027171883.1:40000-150000 GCF_036898095.1 Palaemon carinicauda
TATATAAGTCAGAGAACCGAATTAAGGAATTCTTTCATTGTTTTTGTTTCTGTTTTTACAGGTGTCCTAGCAAAAAAATCCCAACCCAAAGAATGAGACGCATTTTTACTGAATCCAGCTTCGGAACTTTTTGCCATCAAAAGCCTGTCGATTTCACAAGCCTGGTTTTGCAAAGTCAATTGGGAAAATCTTTAAATGAAGTAGAAGAATTATTTTAGGAGTTTATATTTATTCTGACAACTTTAATCAAAATGCAGTTAGCTCCATGCCTTTCTATTTTCCCTCAGTTCTTGATTACTATCCGCCTTCTTGCTGTCCAATCTCTTCGGGATTTTCTAAATATGGCAATGCAGGTTTTTACACACAACTATACTTAGGCTCCAAATGGTTCTCATATGCCCCAGCACTAGGCTACATAGTGCAAAAACAGAATCTAATCCAATCAAAATATGAATAGCTGGGTAGCACCATTAATTTGTCCAAAGTTCTTTCAGCAAATAACTCGTCTTAATTCATGGTATGCTAGCTGAATAATTATATTGTATTTCTATATAGATATTATCAAAGTTGAATTTCTAGAAACATGAATAAACCTTGGAATTAAAAACCATAATCTTGGTAAAGGAGATTAATTTTACAGGCATCAAACGATACTTCGTTTTGAATAAGTAGGTAATTCTCTTTAATAACAGAATATTTCTTGTGCACTGAAATGAGAGTCAGACTCTTAAATTTCAAATTCAAGCAAAATTTCTTGAACAATTTTAATTATATACCAATAAAATTCCACAGATTGAAGAGAACGAATATGATTTGTGGAATAAATTGAAATAAATTATAACGCGAGTGAATGAATATGTATTACTAATGACATATCAGGATGTAATGTCAGCTTTAACTGAATATCAGATCCGTATTTTAAGCTCCACATTAAATGACATTGAAAGTCTTTTGTCTAGATAAAAATTATTTCCTCTTTTCTTCCAGGAGTTTCGCTATCTCTCGTATACACCCAGTAATCTACATGAAAAGGTTAGGTATCCTACGAGATAAAAGGTGGTATCATTTGCGTTGGGCGTTTTCTCCTAAGGCTTCATTTCCATTGCCATTTCCAGGCAACATCATATAAGGTTATAACAGGACAGATAAAAGGACAATGAATCCCACCAAAGCTATGAAAGAATGATCAAATCATAAAAGAAGCACAAATGAATTAAACATGGTAGAAAGGATGGAATAATCTAAAGAGCGTAGCAAGTAATAGAGAACCAGGTGTAAATGACAAATAAAAGATTGCATTACTTGTTGACAAAAATGTCTTTGAAGTTAGACACGGACAATAAACCTGTAAATTATCATTATTATTATTAAAAGCCAAACTACAACCCTAGTTGGAAAAGCTAGTTGCTATAAGCACAAGAGCTCCAACAGAAGAAAAAAAATAGCCTTGTGAGGAAAGGAAAGGAGGAAATAGATAAACTACAAGAGCATAAATAATCAAAATAAAATATTTTAAGAGCAGTAACAGCATTAAATTAGATTTTTGATATATAAACTATTAAAAACTTCAAAATAAACAGGAGAAAGAGAAATAAAATAGAACCGCGTGCCAAAGTGTACCCTCAAGCAAGAGAACTTCAATCCAAAGCAGTGGAAGGCCTCGGTACAGAGGCTATGGCACTCTCAAAGACTAGAGAACAATGGTTTGATGGTGTCTTTCTACTAGAAGAGCAGGTCACCATAGCTAAAAAGTCTCTTCTACCCTTACTTAGGGGAAAGTAACCACTGAACAATGACATTGCAGTAGTTAACCCCTTGTGCAAAGAAAAATGTTTGGTATTCCCAGTGCTGTCAGGTGTGTGAGGACAGAGGAGAATGTGGGAAAAAATAGGCCAGTCTTATCGGTGTATGTGTAGGCAAAGGGAAAGTGAACCGTAACTAGAGAGAAGGATCCAATGCAGTACGGTTTGGCTAGTCAGAGGACCACATAACTCTCTAGTGGTAGTATCTCAATGGGTGGCTGGCGCCCTGGCCAAATTATTACCCACAGTAATTTCTACCAACTAAGTAGTCTTTTAGGTATTCCAAAGCTTGATCTTCTACGCCGATGGACCGCAGATCATTTAGTAACAGTTCATGCACAACTTTATCAAAAGCAGCACTGAGATCAAGCAATATTAAAATACCACATTTTTTTTTTCATCAATCATTTCAATCATATTTACAACAGAGCAGATGGCTGTCTACGTAGAGTATAGTTTCTTGTAGGCAGATTGGTTTTCAGGCAAAGCTTCCATTACTTTTTAGTGACTGACTAGTTGTTCAAGAATTATGTATTCAATAACTTGTGAAACAAAGGATAGATTCGAAATAGTTCCCTATGAGCTTCATTCCTGGTAGTCCAGTGCATTTTTCAGAACCGGTGTGACTATAGCCATTTATTCAGATTTGGAAAGCTTACATTCATCAATGCTTACATTTGCTATTCTCATTATTATTTCGGCTAGACTAGAAAAGTTTCTCTCTCCAATTACTTCAGTTATTGGCATAGGATCGATCGCGCAGTTTGTTTTCTTTGCTCTCTTGATAATTTTGGTGATGTCATCTTGTTTTGAGTTGTTAAATCTTATCACTTTTGTCTGTGTGCCCGTTGTATCATTAATCTGATGTTGAATATTTACAAATGACCTGGTCATATTTTCAATTTTGTTTTTAAAGGATATTAGAAAATTATTTGCTTAGTCCTGGTCACTGTATTCATCAGGTAGCTTCTTTTCTTTTACATTTCCCATTATACCATTCAGGAAACGATATAACTTTTTTATGTCTGTTGCAGCTTCGAGAATCTTTCTCTTATAATATTCAAATTTTTCCTTGTTAGTAGGTATTCATATTGACACGCAGCAGTTTAGTATTCTATTAAGGTACTTTCAGTTTTTAACCTACTCCACTTTCTTTCTTTACGTCTTTTTCCCTCTTTTTCATCAAAGGTTCTCCATCAAACCAAGGAGATTAGTCTTTTACGGTTATAGTCTTTTCCAACGGTGGGCACATGTTATCACATTAAATTTTACTGTTTATTATAAGTAGTTGTAAGATACTTAACACACTTAGCTCCCAACAGATGTTGGTCATCATGATCACAGGGAATGTTGATAGCATCATTTATATTCTTTGTAACTTCTTCAATAAATACGGTAGGAATAAAATTTTATTTATGTCTAAAGTTGATTTTCTTTACTAATGCAAATTTTATTCGTGATCTAGATATTAATCTTTGGCACCGTCGTCCAATTAGTTCATTATGCATGTTGCATAAGCTTTTTCATAACTTTGACCATCCCTAACATTCAGTTCTCCCTGGACAATTCTATCCTGTTCGTAATACTAGGCAGGCAGTTAATTCTAATAGCCAGACCTTCTCCATCATGAGGCTCAATACTACACAGTATTCCAGAAGTTTTATTCCAGCTGTTACCAATTTGTGGAATGATCTTCCTAATCGGGTACTTGAATCAGTAGAACTTCAAAATTTCGAAGTTGGAGCAAATGTTTTTATGTTGACCAGGCTTACATGAATCTGTTTATAGTTTATATATGACATATCTGTTTTTGACGTGGTTAATAGTTTATATAGGACATATCTGTGTTGACGTTTCTACTGTTTTAGAATGATTCATTGTTAACTTGTTCTCATCATTTATTTATTTCCTTATTTCCTTTCCTCACTGGGCTATTTTTCCCTTTTGGAGCCCTTGGGCTTATAGCATCTTGCTTTTCCAACTAGGGCTGTAGGTTGGCTAGTAATGATGATAATAATGTTTCTATAGAGGTAGCCTAAACGTAATAAGTTTGTGTACTGGGGAGATAGTACATTTCTCTTAAATTTTTATATCATATACAATAATATTCATTTCATCACTTAAAACTTAGTGCAACGTATATCCAGTTAAAATAGTTGTACAGTCGAAATTATTCACCAGTCGATATGATTCTAATAACTCACTAAATGCCAAAGCGTAATGACTTGATGTGTCATCCATCCAAAAATTGAAGTCTCTACGGACAACTAACTCGTTTTTCTCCACGACAAGCATCTCAACGAGAGTACCAAATTCTTCAAAAAGATACTAGTGTTTGTTCTCGGAGGTTTGTAGATTGTTTTAAAGAAGATTTTTTTCTCAAGTTTATTACTATATATTCAAAGCTTGTTGCACTAGTTCTTTTCAACATTTTACGATTTGAGTAACTTTTATGAACAAAGAGTCCGACACCCCCACTAGACCTACCTTCTGTCTATATGAGAAAGGTGTGTGTAGGCGGCGTCATTTCAGTTATCTTTGCCTTATCCAAGTTATTTAATCATGTTCCAGATAATGCTAGTATCTCCAAATATTTCTCGTTTATCTCTTCTAGAATTTGAACAGTCTTATTACTACAGATTGTATATTTACATAGCCACAGTTTATGGTATTCTTAGTAACCATGATCAGTATTTTCCCCTAGTCTTTTCAATTCCAAGTCAAAAGCATTGCAGTCTCTAGAATTTAATATTTGGTCACTTGGTTTGTTTAACTTTGTGTAGTTTATACACTTTGACACTTGCGAATTACACTCCTTGGTGGAATGTTTTCCTGAACATTTCCGCAGACTTTATCATCAGTCTTAGACTTGCAATCATTGTCAAGATGTCCATACCTCAGACAGTGGTAGCAGGTGATCACGTGGACCCTATCACGCATGTTATAAGTACCCCATTGTAACGAATCCTTACCCCCATTATCATGAATAGCCCTCCGAACTTCAAGATCCCATTTCAACACATAGTGGGTTGTCCCCCCGAAGCTTTTTTCTTCAGGACTACACTTATCTTTTCTTCTATTTTTTGGATTTGGATTTGGTCAAGGCACCGATTTCTTTGAATCAGTGCATTTACTACATCATCTTCATCATTTTACACATTGTATATCATCATTTTTTTTATTTTAGTTTTCTGATTATTCTTGTTTCAGTGTCAGCCACCAATGTGTGAATTTTGTTTGCCGCCTCTTCTCTGATCATTTTGTTTGTAAAGTTTACAACATCATTTCCATTCGTAGTTGACCTCGTGTTAAGTGTAGAAATATCTTTAAGTGCTTGTTCAATCTCGCGTTTTCTTTCAGTAATTTTAGTTTTTGTATTATTTGATTTAATTACCAACAGATATTTTTCCTCAACTTTGTCAGCAAATGTCAGTTTCTCCGGTTTTGGGTCTACCAGTCTTTGAAGTGTTGCCTTAATTAATTCTATATTCATGATAAGAATATCAACTTTCTCAGTGAGGTCGGCTGTCTGGGTGGAATTAGCTGCTTTTACGCTCGAGTTCACAAGTTTGTTTTCCAAGTCATCCATTTTTGCGTCGTGTTCGTTCAGGACCAATTCTCTCACTTTTACTTCTTCCTTTAAATTTGATATTAATAAATTAGCTAGTCTGGCTTCACCTACGTAGGGTTCATTAACAGTGATGCCTATCACTATATGCACAAATCTCTTATGGTAGTGTCTATTGCATTTACATCGTATTGTTTTTTTTTCTGGTCTTCATCCGTGGTTTTTACATATGAGGCAGATATAGTTAGGGACAGACTTGTGTACTGTTTCATATCACTTAGGTTTCTCCAATAAGATTAACTAATATATTTTCAATGATATTCTAAGGAAGAAACAGAAATATAAAACACGACCCAGGGCGAGTGTAAAACGGAGCTCGGCGCAACACGTCCACACTCTAGACTTAAGACTGAATACTTTAGTGAGATCATGAACAGGAGATATGAAGGAAATATGTTGATTGATATACCTGAAACTGAATGAATTCAGTGTCTTTGAAGACGAAGCTATTCCTAAGAAACTCAGAAATTGGAAAGCTCCGGGATACGATGGAATAACTGCTGAGATGATATTGGCTGAAAAGAAGTGACTCCCAGAATACTAAAACGATCATTTTGTAGAATGTGGCATGAAGAGCCAAAACCTGAAGAAAGGAAGCTGGGAATTTTGGTGAAAATGGCAAAAGAGGAGATTTGACTGATTGCAACAATTATAGAGGCATCACATCTACGTAACTTGTCATTAAAATATATAGTATGCTTGTTCTACGGAGGCTACAGAGAAAGATTGACGAAAAAATGAGAGAATAACAAGTGGGATTTAGAAAAGGTAGAAGTTGTACTTAACAAATTTTCATTTCAAGACATGCTGTACAGCCTTTGATAGTGTGCACCAGCCAATTTTATGGAGAGTCCTGCATTATTATGGAGTTCCTCTTGAATATATAAATTTGATTGAGTCTCTAAATGAGCATAATAAGTGGAAAGTTCATGTTATTGGAGTCTTATCAAATGAATTTCAGTGAAAAGGAAAGTACTCCATGGCAATGTGTTGTCACCTATGTTGTTTATCCTCCTCATGGATTTTGTAATACATAGAACAGTAGGAGTTGTTGGAGAGGGATTCACTGGATTGGTAATAGGAAATTAGCCGACCTAGAGTATGCTGATGACGCTGTCCTAATTAGCAGAACATCACAGTATTTGAAATGCTTACTTACCAGAATTCTTTTTAAATATCTCAGGAGATTAGGCTTAAGATAAATAGAAGAAATGCGCAGCTGATGAGAACGGAATATGTAATCGAAGATGGAATGTCATTGTAAGGAGAAAAGATTTATGAAATAAAATCATTTAAATATTTAGGAACTATGATACCTAATACAGGGTCTTTAGAATTGGAGTTCAATGAAAGATTGAATAAAGGAAATCAAACAATGGCTAAGTTAGATAAAATTCGGAAATCAAATCGCCTGAAACTACATAAAAAATTAGGCTATTTATTAATTTAGTGAAATCTGTGTTACTGTATGGACAAAAGTCGTGGTAGGACACTGAAACAATAGCCAACAGATTTTGTAGATTTGAGAACAAAGCCCTCAGAAGAGTATTGGGAGTTGAATTTCAGAACAGGATTATAAATGAAACTATAAGAGAGGATGCTCGAGTGCCATATGTGGATGAGATCATATGGAAGGGCAGAATGAGATGGTTTGGTCATGCTCATGGCACTACCCAAGAGAGATTTTTTTACCAAACTTTCAAGTTGGCTCCACAAGGCACTAGAAGAGTTTAAAAGTCCAGGCCTACATGGCTGAGGACTATGAAGCGTGAAGTAGCAGATGATTGGAGAAATATTGATTTAAAAGCTCAAAATAGGGATGACTGTCGAAGTCTATCTGAGGCCTTTTACATCAACACGCGTGAGAGGAGATGATGATGATCATGAATACGATGATGATGATGATGATGATGATGATGATGATGATGATTATTATTTTTATTTTTTTATTTTTTTTTATTTTTTATTTTTATTATTATTATTGGGTAAGGTACATCCATAGTTTTAAACGCAGGATTCTATAGAACCAATGGATCAGGAAAGTAAGAATAGCCCAGTAAGGAAATTGAACAAGGAAATACCTAAAATGTATATAAAGTAATGAATAATGAATATTAAATAGCTCAAGATCAGTAAAACCATTAAAATATATCATCAATCTCTGCATGCAAAACGTGTTAAAAAAGAAAAATACCATTTGCCAGAATACTTGCAAGAGTCCTTACTGTGAAAAATATTAAAAAAATATGAAAATATTGTTACTGAATATAGTTAATTTTCAGTGTTTCAGAATATTTCAGTATTTGCTCCGTAATATTTAAGATTCTTCAACAAAGAGATAGCATTTTACTCTTATGAAATAATTTTTTTTTCTACTATCAAGTAAGATAAAGCAGTTTTCAATTACAACTGATTCTAAGTAATTTGGATAAACCCTAAAGTTGATATTTAAATTCTTTGCTTTTACGAACAAAAAGAAAAAAAAAGGAAAAAAAATGTTCCAATAGTTTTATGGTTGGTAGAAATAAATTAAATCTTGGTTTCATTATTGTTTGATATTCAACTTTTGTTTTCAATATATATATATATATATATATATATATATATATATATATATATATATATATATATATATATATATATATATATATATGTAGATATATATATATATATATATATATATATATATATATATATATATATATATATATATATATATATATATATATATATATATATATATATATATACATATATATATATATATATATATATATATATATATATATATATATATATATATATATATATATATATATATATATATATATATATATATATATCTTCATAATCATTCTCATATTTTTATTGTTGAGTAAAATACAACAATTCGTTTATATTATTGTTCAAAATTCTTTTTTTTTTTTTTTAGAAAGAAAACAGATTTTTCAAGATAGATGTTCAAATTTTTTTACAAAAAAAAAAAAAAAAAAAAATCTTGATAGTTGTACTCATATTTGTTGTTGATGAAATTAAAGTACTCTCTTATTTATCTATGCACCGTTCTCTTCCCCTTATAGCAATGAAAATGTTTGGAAATATGAGATTCAGTAGAAATGTGATCTGAGAATGACTCTTCTCCGCTGGGAGAGGGAGGAGATGAGTTCTGGGTAAGGCTAGAATTGATGCTCAGGACAGCCCCTCTCTCTCTCTCTCTCTCTCTCTCTCTCTCTCTCTCTCTCTCTCTCTCTCTCTCTCTCTCTCGTATCTGAGTATGCAAACACTGAAGTTATGTTCCCTAAGCTAATCCACTCTATGCAGGAGGAAACCAAGTGTCATCGAATGGACTAAAAAGTCTTTGAGGCATCAAAAATCCTTTTAACTCCTTGTAGCCCTAAAATCTAGTAACCTTTGGTGACTCAAGCTTTGACTTGTTATTTGACCGTCGAATTTCTCAGCTGGGATGGAGAGAGGGAGAGAAAGAGAAAAATAAGAAAAACTTAGCTTGAAGTTCCATTTCTGTACCAATATTGTATGCCATAAAAACGATAGAGCCTGAACAAGACAGCCTCTAACCTTAAGATGGAAAACCATATACAGTATATATATATATATATATATATATATATATATATATATATATATATATATATATATATATATATATATATATATATATGTACCCTTGTAGAACACTACAAGGGTACACTGGTGAACTTACTGTTTTGTAACTCTGTAAAAGTTCAAGCTTAAGCTAAGAAGATGATATTTTGTGCAAAAGCACATTCAAATGTAGCTTAGGTAATACAAATTCAGTTAAGTAACTCCACCTCTGACGTGGTGCAAAGTTTCATGTATCGCCATAATATCAGCTAAGCTATACTAGACATTACCACCCATACATGTTTGGTTTAATGTGAACAATCAGAATAAAGTCTCCCACCATCACCAATCAGCAATAGCCAGTGTGGTGATGGAATGGATAAACCCCAGCTATGAAAAAGGACATGTCTAAGGCTTTTCCTGTGGACTAGAAACTACTGCCTTTTTCGTGTGTATACAAATATATGTGTTTATAAATTCATCAATGAAATTCTTCTCGTGGGCAAAGAAGAAAAGCATATACAGGGTGTCCCAAAATGATGTATTCACTATGGATTGTTACAACTTGTTCAATTTATTGATATTAACGTGGAAGACCGATTTACAGGAGGGGAACAATGCACATTCAAAGATTTTGAGAGTTCACAGTGAGAAAATAAGAATACATGGGGCAATTTGAGAGTATACAAAAAAAAAAAAAAAAAAAAAAAAAGATCACAAAGTGTTCAAACTGGTTGCTACTCTGCTTGATACACTTTTCGCATCGTGAAAATATGGAACTACAAACTGTTAGCAGCATTTCTCTCGGTAACTGAGCACATTCTTCTTCAATATCCTTCCTAAATTCGTCAATTGCTTTAGGTTTTTTTTGCTGCGTACGCTTCAAAATGCGATTGATGCTCGATTTCGGGATACCTGTTTCACCTGACAGTTAACGAACAGATTTTCGTGGGGAATTATGAACATTAGCAATAACGTCTTGCTCTTTAGTTTGGCTTGTCGATGTTTCTTTTCGTCCTGAATGTCCTTTTCTCATGCACTGGATGGTCCCCTGATTCTCAAAGTTATCTACAATTCGTGTTGAGGCATCTCTGTGGAACTCACTCTTAAATCGTCTTCGCTCCTCAGCTTTGTTTTCACATTTCAAGAATGTTTTCAGAAAAAAAAAAATTTCTGCTGGAACTTGTGCCCAGTATCCGCCATTCTTACTCCCAAATCAGATCTGAAATAGAAAAAAAAAGTTTTCTAGCTATTCAAAGTCATACAGTGTACAGTATAGGCCTACATTATTTGGGACACATCCAAAGGAGAGATGGATCTGTTATAACAACTGAGAATGAAGAAAGACAACGTTGAATGGAATACTTTAGTGATGTTATGAATAGGAGATATGGAGGGAATAATTTGATTGGTATACCTGAAGCTGAAGAAGATCTTGTGCCCATGAATGAATACGGCGTGTATGAATTCGAAGCTATTCTTAATAACTCATGAGATGGAAAGCCCCTGGGAACGATGAAGTAACTACTGAGATGATATTGGCTGAAAATGAAGTGACTCCCAGAATACTTATAATATTCTCATAAAAGGGGGCTAGGAGTGTTGGTGAAAAATGGCAAAAAGGGATATATGACTGATTGCAATAACCACAGAGGCATCACAGTTACGTCAGTGGTCATGATAATATATATCATGCTTATTCTAAAGAGGCTAGAGAGAAAGAGTGATAAAAAGCTGAGGGATGAACAAGCAGAATTTAAAAAGGGTAGAAGTTGTACTGACTAAATTTTTATTTAAAGACATATTGTACAGCAATGTGTAGAATATAGGAATCCACTGTTGATGGTATTTGTAGACTCTGAAAAAGCCTTTTTGATACTGAGCACCAGCTAATTAAGTCTATTCATGATCATAGTTAGTTTCAAAGTTAGTGTTAATGGTGTCCTATCAAAGGAATTTCCAGTGAATATGTAAGTAATTCAAGATGTGTTGTCACTTATGTTGTTTATCCTCCTCATGGATTTTGTAATGCATAGAATTGTTGGAGATGGTGGAGTAGAATTGAATTGGAATAGCTGTAGGAAAATAGCTGACCTAGAGTATGCTGATGACGCTGTCCTTATTTGCAAAACAATACATGATTTGCAATGCTTGTTTATTGGAATGCATGAAATATCACAGGAGGTTAGGCTCAGGATGGATAGAAGAAAGACAGAGATGCTGAGAGCAGATTATGCAATGGAAGATGGAAAATCATTAGAAGGAAAAAGGATTGATGAGGTCTTCTGAATTGAAGTTTAATGAAAGATTCGAAAAAGCAAATGAGGAAATGACTAGATTGAATAAAATTTGAAAACCCAATCGCCTGAAGTTACACATAGAAATCAGGCTATACATCAGTTTATTCAGATCAGTCCTACTGTTTGGACATGAATCGTGGCATGACAATGAAACAATATCAATCAGATTTTGTAAATTTGAGAGAAAAGCCCTTAGAAGAAAATTGGGAGTTAAATGGCAGAGCAGGATTAGTGATGAAACCATGACCATAAGAAATATTACTCAAGTGATATATGCAGACGAGATCATGGTTAGGGCAGATGAAGACGGTTTGGTCATGCTCTTTGCGCTCCCAAATAAAGATTAGTTCACCAGACTTTCAACTTGACACTCCAAAGCACAAGAAGAGTTGGAAGACCCAAACCTACGTAGCTAAGGACTACGAAGTGTGAAGTAGGAGATCACGAATGGAAAAGCATTGATTTAAAAGCTCAAGATAGAGACAAGTGAAATGTAACTGAGGCCTTTTACGTCAATGGGCGTGTGAGGAGACTTTGATGATGATGATGATAAATATATATATATATATATATATATATATATATATATATATATATATATATATATATATATATATATATATATATATATATATATATATATATGTATATATATATATATATATATATATATATATATATATATATATATATATATATATATATATATATATATATATATATATATATATATATATATATATATATATATATATATATATATATATATATATATATATATATATATATATATATATATATATATATATATATATATATATATATATATATACAAATATATATATATTGTAACATTATTGCTATATATTTCTAAATTATTTAAGTTTTTATAGATGTATAAGGTTAAGTATACTGTAGACTTATTGTTTTCCTTCTTTAATAGTTTGTCTTTTCACTGGTGGTTATGTTAGTGGTTATAATGGACTAACGGCTGTTTTATATTTTCAAGTGGTGTGGGTTACGTGGCTGCGCTCCTGCGTGAACAGAGTTTTGGAGGGGCTTTTTTTTTAGGATGGTTCCTTAGTGTGTTTCTGAGCCTCCAACTTTGAAGGGCGCAACGATTGCTGTGGGAACTATATTTACTCCTCACCATTACAGAGCTACAGTGTGAAGCTATTTAGCTTTTTGGATATCCTTTCTCTGCAGCAAGGACCCATATCGTCTTGCATTTTGTGTACTGCCCTTGGTTCAGTAAAAGCCAAGGGGACCTCTCTGTCTCAAGGTAATAATATTTATACCTGCTTAAGTATCGTGATCACGACCTGTGATAGTCAGCTGACGTCATTAGTGGAGCTTGTGAAAGCCTTTCAATCAAACCAGCCATCGTCAATTTGATAGGGATATTTAGTTTGTATTTGTTAGGATGTTCTCACTTTTCGTTGGCCTTCTCCTTTCTGGACCCTCTCTCCATTTGGTATGCATGTGTTGATGACCTTTCTGTAATTGTGTAATTGTTTTCTTTTACAGGGAGTTAAGATTGAGTGTGTATCATTTATTAATGTATTATTGTGGTTCAGGTGTTATTTCTGTCAAGTTATTATGTATTAAAATTAAGGAAATTTTTGTGGTATTTTCTTTGTCCCCTAGAGTTGACTAAGCACTCGTATTGATGTTTGGTTACTATTCCACCTTTAGTGGACTTAGTACTGTATGATGGTGAATACTATTTGATAAGTGTAGTGTTTTGAGTGGTGGTCAAAGCCAGCCATCACAAGTGGCGACCGTGACAGGATCTTTCGTTCCTGAGTATTCACCTGTGTTTGTGCAAAGTTAATTCTTGGAGTAATTTTTTTTTTCAGGCAGTGTATTTTCACCTCCTCGGTGTTGTTTTATGTAAATTTAGTGTTTTGTGTGAATAAGTGATCATGGCTGTTAATGTATTCGAACTCCTTAGAGGAGAGGGGTGGCAAAGAGGTTGGCAAAATTAAATAGGGAAGACTTGGAAATTGTAGCAGAGCATTTTGAATTGGAATATGACATGTCCATAAGAAAGAGTGTATTGCTATTGCACATTTATGATTAGGTTAAAACTGTAAAGACAAGTGGGGAACAAGAGGTGAAACCTGATAATGTAGTGTCAGTAGAAATTTTGGATAGGCAAATTGCCCTGAGACAAATGGAATTTGAAATGGAAAAGTTTAAGGCAGGGGAAAGAGAAAAGGAGAGGCAGCATGAGATTGCTATGAGAAACCCAGTTTCTTTTTCCCCCGCCCATTCCCCAAATATGTTAGTAACGCCTGCTATTAATTTAACGCAGGCTCTCAAATTTTTACCTAAATTTGAAGAGAATAATGTAGCAGAGTTTTTTGTGTCATTTGAGAGGATTGCAGCAAGGTTGGAGTGGCCCCAAGAGTATTGGACCACTCTTATACAAAGTAAATTGGTTGGAAGAGCTCAGAGGGTATATGTAACGCTGGAGGAGGATCTATCAGCAGATTATGAGAGTGTAAAGGCTATTGTCTTGAAGGCCTATGAGTTAGTCCCTGAAGCTCATAGGCAACGCTTCCGGAACTTAGAACAATGTAGGGAACAAACTTTTGTTGAATTTGCCAGGGCGAAAGAACAGTATGCTAGCGATTGGTTCAAGTCCAAGGAGGTGGGAGGTTTTGAGAGATTGAAAGAGTTAATGTTGGTGGAGGAGTTTAAGAGGTGTGTCCCAGATAAACTGAAGGTCCACCTCGAAGAGTTAAAACTCGAGACCGTTCAGGAAGTAGCCATCGCTAGTGACGAATATTGCTTGTCTCATAAGAGTGAGTTAGGGGGAGTAACGACAAATGTGAAGTCTAGTTGGGTTAAGATGGGTAGGAATAATAATGCTAATCCGAATAATAATGATAAGGTGTTTAACAGAAATAGTCATGGAAGTAATAATAATCAGGGTAATGCTAATAATAATTTTCTCCTAACAGAGGAAATAGGCAAAATATATATAATCCAGAGAAATTGAAAACATTGACGTGCTTCTTTTGCAATAAGAAGGGGCACGTAAAGAGCATGTGTTATGCGTTTAGAAAATCCCAAAATGCTAATGTTAGGCCAGTGATGGGCGTGGAAGAGAGAGAGAGAGAGAACCTACCCCAACAACATCCGCTGATCACTGACTACCTGGTTGTTTTGACAGTTATTTGTCCTTCGGTAGTGTCTCCTTCGCCAATTCATCCGAGAAAGACGAGTGCGTATTTTGCGTGATACCGGTGCAGCTCAGTCTTTGATTCTAAGGGAGGCATTACCTTGTAATTTTGTACCCAAAAGTGGGGAATTTGTGTTATTGGCTGGTTTTCCTGATTCTGTGAAGTCGTATGCTATTGAAAATTTTAATTTAATCTGCCCTTCCTTTGCAGGGAATTTGAAATTGGCCATAGTTGATAAACTCCCGGTTAAGGACGTTGATGTTGTGTTAGGGAATGATGTGGCTATGAAGAATGATAATTGTCCGATATTGATAAACCCTGATAGTGAAGTAGCAGCAGTTACTCGTTCTAGTGCTAGAATTGTTGATGCTGCAGAGTCAACAATTGATGTAGATTTAAGTAGTTTAGATCGTAGTGATAGTCTAGCTGTAGATCTTGGAATGGTAACGGACACGTTAAATTGGATTACTGAAGAGCTAATCAAAGACCAGAAAAAGGAGTTTCGGGAACTCCCTATCGAGTCAGGGGAGGTGTCGGATATGACTGGTCCCAAATTTAAGATAATTAATAATATTTTATATAGGTTGAGTAGGCCTATGGGGGTGGATAATGTTGATCATGAAATTGTGAAACAGATAATGGTTCCCTTTGGTTACAGGAAGGAGTTAATGTCATTGGCTCACGAAAGTGGTTTGGCCGGCCATTTTGGAATTCATAAAACTTCTTGCAAATTGTTAGGGAATTATTATTGGCCGAAGTTGAAGGTAGATGTAAAGAAGTTTGTCAATAGTTGTGATGTGTGCCAGAGGGTCGGTAAACCCAATCATCGGATTCCAAAATCGCCTCTATGTCCTACTCCCGTAGTTTCCGAACCTTTTAAGGAAGTCATTATTGATGTGGTTGGACCATTACCGAAGATGCGTAGTGGTAATGAGTATATTTTGACAATCATGGATAGGATGTCACGATATCCCGAGGTCATACCACTACGTACGATAAAAAGTGTTAAAATTGTAGATGTACTAATTGACTTTTTTACCAGGTTTGAGATGCCTAAAATTATTCAATCGGATTGTGGTTCTAATTTTGTTAGCAGGTATTTAAGAGATAAAATGGCAGAGTTAAATATAAAACATGTGACCTCTTCTCCATATCATCCAGAAAGTCAGGGAGCTCTGGAGAGATTTCATCAAACCCTGAAATCTATGGTAAGGAAACATTGTTTGATTAATGGTTCTGAATGGGATAAGGAATTACCTTATTTGTTGTTCGCTTTTCGTTCTGTCCCAAGTCAGTCTTTAGGTTTTTCGTCTTTCAACCTTGTGTTTGGCCATTGTGTTCGAGGTCCTCATGATGTGGTTCGTGAGACGTCCATAAGGTTAATTTATTGGATTATGTGTCTAATCTAGGCGATAAATTAACCAAGGCTTGGAAATTTACGGGTGAAAACTTATTTGTAGCCAAAAAAGAATGAAGTCTTTTTTGATAGAAGGTCCAAGGCACGCGACTTTGCGGTAGGCAATAAAGTATTGGTTTTGTTACCCTTCCCAGGGAATCCATTGAAAGCTTCTTTTTCAGGTCCTTGGAAAATTTTGAAAAAAGTAAGTGAAGTTAACTATTTAGTGGAGACACCCCAAAGAAGGAAACCTTTTCAACTGTGTCATGTAAATATGTTGAAGGCCTATATGGAACGGGAAAAAGTCATTCCTGTGGCAACCATTGGGAATACGGTAGATTCTGAGAACAATAACCATTTTTCTTTTTCAGAGGGGGAGGGTATTGATGATAATTGTTTTAATGGATGTGAATGGCGGTCGGATAATAGAAAGTCTTTGGAAATTTTTTCGGGAGTAATTTCACATTTAGGTAAGGAAGAACAAAGGTCTTTGAAAAATCTAGTATCTAATTATAAAGAATTATTTTCGGATGTACCGGGTAGGACTTCGGTCCTTGAACATGATGTAGAGGTAGGTAGCGCCACTCCTGTGAAACAATCTCCTTACAGGTTGAATCCCTTCAAAAATGAGGTTGTGGCAAAGGAAGTGGATTATATGCTAAAACATGACCTAATTGAACCTAGTCAAAGTCCTTGGTCATCACCTGTTGTATTGGTAAAGAAATCCGACGGTGATTTCAGGTTATGTTTTGATTACCGTAAGTTGAATGAGTTATCTAAATCTGATTGTTATCCATTACCTCGAATTGAGGATTGTATTGATCGAATGGGGAAGGCCAAATACATTAGCAAATTCGATTTGTTGAAGGGTTATTGGCAAGTTCCTCTTTCAAAGCGGGCAAGGGCCCTGTCTACTTTTGTAACACCACAGGGATTGTTTCAATGTAAAGTTATGCCGTTTGGTATGAAGAACGCGGCTGCCACCTTTCAGAGGTTAATGAATACTTTAGTCCATGGTTTAGAAGGATGTGTTGTGTATATTGATGATATTGTTATTTATAGCGATGATTGGGAAACCCATTTAAAACGTATTAGGGCACTATTTGAGGGGTTGAAAAAGGCAAATTTGGTAATTAATTTAAAGAAAAGCGATTTCACAAAGGCGAAGGTGGTATATTTGGGTCATGAGGTTGGAATGGTAAAGTTGCTCCTAAGCAGGCCAATATCGAAAGTATTGAAAACATGGTAGTCCCTAAATGTAGGAGGAATGTCAGAAGATTCCTTGGTTTGAGTGGGTACTACCGAAGGTTTGTTAGGAATTTTTCGGATATAGCCGATCCGTTAACAAATCTCTTGAGAAAGAAGGTAGCATTTGTCTGGACGGATGAAACGCAAAGGGCTTTTGATAATTTAAAAAGAGTTTTAATTAATTTCCCTATCTTGAGAGCTCCTGATTTTGACCTTCCTTTTTCTCTTGCCACGGATGCAAGTGACGTTGGTATAGGAGCGGTGTTGTTGCAGAATGACGAGCAGGGAGTTTCTCATCCTGTCGCATTCTTTTCAAAAAAATTGTCCTCTGCTCAACGTAGGTATTCAACTATGGAGAAAGAGACTCTTGCGTTAATATTCGTTATTAATCATTTTCAGGTTTATCTCTCCTCCTCAGATACACCTATTAAGGTCTTGACGGATCATAATCCCCTGACCTTCATCAGCAGATACAAGAATAAAAATCAACGATTGATGAGGTGGAGTCTCATGCTGCAAGAATGGAATTTAGAATTTTCCCACATCCTAGGAAATGATAATGTTGTTGCTGATTTTCTCTCTCGCAGCGTTGAATATTAGATTATTGACAGAGGGCTATGCAGTTATTAAAGGTAGTATCTGTATCGTTCTAATTATGGTGTATGTGCTGTTGAAGTGGGCATGTAGTGAGTAGAATTAAATGTATATTTAAGATTTATTAATCATGGTCTGTTTACAGAAGACTATAATGTTTTGGGTATATTATATGGGATCTTTAAGGTTAAAAGGTGAGGGTGGTCACTGGTACTTTCTAATGATTGATTAATTAGATGGGTCATGGGCTCACGGGTCTGTAGCACAACACAGCCGTTTTTTAGGCGCTACAGGCTGGTGTATGAGTGGTACCCTAGACTGAGTTAAGGTTAATCTACTAAGGTTTAGAGGTGTCAGGTACGATAAGGTTTATAATAAGCTAAGAAAAGAGATAGGCACTAATCTGGTATTATGTATTTTCAGGCTAATAATTACGCTTCATCAAGTTTGTTGTTTGTTTGCGCAGGGGAGTCTTGTGGTGGTCTTCTCTGTGTCGTTCGGTGTGTGTGTATGTATTGGACACTGTGGTGATAAGTGTGATATATAACACTGAAATAGACAGTGGTTTTTTTGATCAACATTTATTGATAGTGAGTGATGTGTATCCCTGAAAATGAACAGTGTATTGAGTGTGGAAAAGGTTATAGCTTTTGGACTATATATACAGAATCCGGTTGTTAGTGCAATGACTCTTAATTAAGTTTATTAACGGTATGAGTGATGTGAAATTTTTAGGTTGGGTACCTATTTATCGAATGGTGATGTTTTGGTTTTCTGGTTTTGGAAAGTTTACTTATGATTAATTTAGGTTTAAGATTTTTTTTAGTATTGGTTATATATTGCTATCCTTGTGAGCTGCAAACCTTGGTACTTGCCCCCCCTCTTTCCTTTTGTTTGTCATGTTTTTGCAGTTTGTTTAATAATTATTTTTGAGTGTTGGTTTAATATTTCAAATTTTTGAGTGTTGGTTTAATATTTCATTATGTGATAACCTGTATGTTGTAATTCAAATACCTTTAAAAAAAAAGAAAATTAGGAATTTTTTTTTTGGTTGGGTAAGGAGGTGTAACATTATTGCTATATATTTCTAAATTATTTAACTTTTTATAGATGTATAAGGTTAAATATACTGTAGACTTATTGTTTTCCTGCTTTAATCGTTTGTTTTTTCACTGGTGGTTATGTTAGTGGTTATAATGGACTAACGGCTGTTTTATATTTTCAAGTGGTGTGGGTTACGTGGCTGCGCTCCTGCGTGAACGGAGTTTTGGAGGGGCTTTTTTTGAGGATGGTTCCTTAGTGTTTTTCTGAGCCTCCAACTTTGAAGGGCGCGACGATTGCCGTGGGAACTATATTTACTCCTCACCATTGCAGAGCTACAGTGTGAAGCTATTTAGCTTTTTGGATATCCCTTCTCTGCAGCAAGGACCCATATCGTCTTGCATTTTGTGTACTGCCCTTGGTTCAGTAAAAGACAAGGGGACCTCTCTGTCCCAAGGTAATAATATTTATACCTGCTTAAGTATCGTGATCACGACCTGTGATAGTCAGCTGACGTCATTAGTGGAGCTTGTGAAAGCCTTTCAATCAAACCAGCCATCGTCAATTTGATAGGGATATTTAGTTTTTATTTGTTAGGATGTTCTCACTTTTCGTTGGCCTTCTCCTTTCTGGACCCTCTCTCCATTTAGTATGCATGTGTTGATGACCTTTCTGTAATTGTGTAATTGTTTTCTTTTACAGGGAGTTAAGATTGAGTGTGTATCATTTATTAATGTATTATTGTGGTTCAGGTGTTATTTCTGTCTAGTTATTATGTATTAAAACTAAGGAAATTTTTGTGGTATTTTCTTTGTCCCCTTGAGTTGACTAAGCACTCGTATTGATGTTTGGTTACTATTCCACCTTTAGTGGACTTAGTACTGTATGATGGTGAATACTGTTTGATAAGTGTAGTGTTTTGAGTGGTGGTCAAAGCCAGCCATCACAATATATATATATATATATATATATATATATATACATAAGTGTGTATGTGTGTCTGTGCGTCTGTGAGTGTTCGTATGTCTGTGTGTTGGTGTGAGTGTTTGCGCGTGTGTGAGTGTACCACTGATGTGAACATTCTCTAAAGTCGCTAAAATGAACAGTGGATAGTTTTTTTTTTATTATTAGAAACATAAAAGTAATAGCTTCACCAAAACCCTCAATTTCTGCTATGAAATAAACAATGTTAAGGAAAATGTCTTGAGGTTCACAAACATAGAATGATATTGCAAAGTTGTCTTTGACAACAAATTTTTCGCCTTTGCACTTGGAAAATCACAATGAAATTAGTCTGAAATTGTCGAGACAGAAATCTTTTTATAGAAATAAATAACTGTTACCTGAGACTGCTCATTAAGCACATTCAGGCATATAGAACCCATATATACACACGCACACATACACACACACACACACACACATATATATATATATATATATTTATATCTATATATATATATATATATATATATGTGTTTATAGGTATAAATATAGTATATACATAATATATATATATATATATATATATATGTATATATATATATATATATATATGATAACATTTTTGCATATTTAAACGTTTTTCTTTCATATTTCAAAAAAGCCATATATATCAATACATTAAAGTCTGGATTCTCTTAACGACCTAGGGATCAGAGCCCAAGGCGGAACCGCCCAAAGACTATGATACTGGACCGGCGGGGATTTGAACCCTCGTCCAGGATATCTGTATGCCAGTGACCATACCACTCTGCCTTCGTGGCGGAGTGGTATGGTCACTGGCATACAGATATCCTGGACGAGGGATCAAATCCACGCGGTCTGATATCATAGTCTTTGGGCGGTTCTGCCTTGGGCTCTGATCCCGAGGTCGTTAAGAGAATCCAGACTTTAATGCATCAATATATATGGCTTATTTGAAATATATATATATATATATATATATATATATATAAATTTACATATATATATATATATATATATATATATATTATTATTCAGCTAAAGGCTCCGTACAAGATGACACGGGGTTGCGTGCTAATACATCCGCAATGATATTTGCTTTCCCAGGTAAATACCCGATTCTTGCGCCAAAATCTTGAATGATCAAATGCCACCGAGTTCGTTTAGGGCTGTGATTGAAGCCTTTAAAGAACTCTGTTAGTGGTTTATGGTCAGTAAGAACCTTAACGGGATAACCGTAAATTATGAACTTAAAATGCACTAGCGAATTAACAATAGCTAGTCCTTCCTTGTCTATTACTGCATACTTACTTTCGGAAGTTCTCAATTTTCGAGAATAGAAAGCTATCTGGAAAAACTGTTTATCGTATTGCTGAAGCAATACCCCTCCTACTCCTAAGTGTGAGGCGTCTGTTGCAATGAAGAATTCCTTACCGAAGTCAGGAAATTTTAAGATAGGAGAACTACACAGTTCATCTTTCAAAGTATTAAACGCCTGTTGATGTTGCTCAGACCATATGAAATCTACGCCCTTCTTCGTAAGATCAGTTAAAGGAGCGGCTATTATTGAATAGTTGCGTATAAAACGCCTGTAATATCCACTACAACCCAGAAATTGCTGTATTCCCTTGACATTAGTAGGTATGGGAAAATTACGTATAGCCGACACCTTATCATGGACTACTTTAAGACCTTGGCTTGACACCATGAAACCCAAATATATCAATTCTGTTTTGAAAAATTCACACTTACTAATCTTTACCCTTAAGTTATGTTGTCTTAATCTCTGTAGTACTAGTTCTAACTTACGTAGATGTTCTTCTAAGGTGTTGGAAAAGATTACAAGATCATCCATATAGGCATGCAATATATCCCCTAACAAGTCTCCAAACACTATGTTAATCATTCTTGTAAATGTTATAGGAGCACAACGTAAACCAAAAGGCATCCGCAAAAATTCATAATGTCCCCTGGCTGTGCTGAAGGCTGTGTATGGGATACTATCTTCTTCTAATGATATCTGGTGAAAGCCTTTAAGTAAGTCCAAACTGGTAAAATATTTATTCTGACCTAACAAAGACAAAATATCGTCAGTACATGGCACTGGGAATCGATCAGGGATCGTTTCGTCGTTTAGACGACGAAAGTCGACGCAGATACGCCATGTTCGATCTTTTTTCGGTACAACTATTAAAGGAAAATTATAAGGGCTATTTGATTTTCTAATGACTCCTTCCTCTAACATTTTACCTACTTCATCATTTATTTCATTCTGGAATTTCATAGGGAGTCTGTACGAGGGTACATATATAATTTTTTTCTAGTCTTTTAACCTTATTTGATGCTCGATCACATCTGTTTTTCCTAAGGATCCATCCGTAGTGGAAAAGACATCTTGATATTTAGTTAAAAGTTCAAAAATTTTCTGCTGAATTTCTTCGTCTTGAATGTCCTTACTGATTTTATTTTTAATAGATCGCAAAAGGGATTCATCCGCAACTGATTGAGAGTGATTGATTTCAGCAACGGTAAGAATACGATGTTTATAAACTTTTACATCCAAGATGTGTTGATTTTTGTGAATTACTAAAGTGTTATTTAAATGATTACAGACTTCGATATTACATTGCTGATGTGAGCCTACTGTATAAATAGCTTGTGTGACAGACAATCCGTTAGTTTTCAAAGTATCGGAAAGGATTAATATTTCAGATCCCGGTAGTGTTTTCTTTATTTGCACTATTAAATTCGAATGTATGTTTGGTTCGATAGATTGCGTGCAAGATGATATTACGGGTGAAAGAGAATTCTGCTGGGTCGCGTATATTATTTCTTTATTAGTGAGACAAGTTATTGGTTCTTCAACGTACGTTACGGTTACATTTGTCGTCTCCTTTTTATCCAAAACTGACTTTAAGGTATTAGAAGACTTATAGAATTTCCCTTTGATATACACGCCGTGCTTGGCAGGAGCTAAGATAATGTTTTGATTTCCCATAGATGGGTATCCTATAATTACAGCTGGATACATATTAATGTTTTTTACAACAACAAATGTATCGGCAAACGTGCGATTACCGACTCTGAACTGAATATGAGTTATGCCTATAACGTTTAATTCATTATTTCCTATACCTGAAAGTCTAATTCCTGATTTTTCAATCGGAAAGTTCGGAAACAACAAATGATGCGTCTTCAAATCCATAATATTACGTGGACTACCAGAGTCAAAAAATAACGTAAAGCATTTGTGTTCTAAATTTACAGCATATAAGGTTGGCCGTAACTCATTTTGGCTTATTATTGTATGAATTCGTTGCAAATCTACGGGAGCATGCACTGTTTTACTTAATTCGGCCGTGTGTTTCATAGGAAAATCTATTGTCTCACAATTATCTGATAAAACATTAAATTGATTATTCAATACTATTGATGTTGACATGAATGACCTTGACCCAACATCACTCTCTTCCCCTCTAGAGTTAACTATGTGGTATTTGCTTTGCTCTGCACATTCTGAAAATTAGACTGACTTTACGAGGTCTGGTTTGACGGCCCAGGCTCAGCGATATTTGAAGAAGTGTTTTTTTGTTTCGGACTCTGAACTGCATTGACATTTTGTTGTTTCTTCTTATTGTTAAAATGAGGATTTTTCTTTTTATTTCCATATGGAACTGACTGTGGAATTGACTGTGTATTTCTAGGATATTGTTGTGTCTTACGCGCGTAACATTGACTATAAGAATGTGATGCTGTGTTGTGAACTGAGCAAAATTTCGTTCTACAGTCTGCGCTTATGTGACCTTGACGTTTGCAGTTGTAACACGTCACTCCCGCTATTGGACTGTTAATTACGTTCACTGTTTGTGGTTTTGTTTCATTCTTAGCAAAAACTTGAGTTAACACGGGATCGAGATCTGGACACTTGGACATGTGTTTCTTTATCTGTTTATAGACATCCAATTCCGTACTTGCAGGCATTAACTTCTTATCAAAGCACCGCACTAAAGCTTCAGGTAACATAAGTGTCATGCAAGTTAAATACATTAATCGTAAAAAATCTTTCACGGAGATGTTATCATTAGTAACCCAAGTGGAATTACCTAAAATGTCCTGATATTTGTTAAGCCTATCAGCTATGAGAGCTGCTCTCTCGATAACATTAAGCCGATTCATAGTGGCTTGATTAAGTGTATTTCGTAACGTTAATACTACATCCAAGGCTTCCTCACCCCCATAGATCGCGCGTAACCTAACTTTGAAATCATCCCAAGTAACTGCTTCCTGAAATGAAACCCTCTTAAATACGCACTCGCATCCCCCTTAGAAAAATCTATAAAACTTTTAGCTTCTTGTAATTGTACAAAAGGATCTACAATTTATTTGGCATTTAAATGGGCATCAACGGATGAAATCCATGACTCCACATTTTGTGGCAAGAACCCGTTGACCCGACCTTGAAAAGGAAGGATTGCTGACCTGGCATTTACAAGCGTCACAATTGGAGGAGGATTAGCCTGGCCTACACCACTAGGTCCAGGGGTAGGGCTGACAGGAGGAGACATGACTGCTGTATTTTTTTTTCTATCTCTTTGACCCCTTTCAATTCTATCAAAATATCTATATGAGTACAGACGCCCACTGCGTAAACGCATATGTATAATCAAATTCCCCCAACACTGTTACTAATCCCAAAACATTTCCCCAAGAGTTTCTGAAAGAAAAAGGAATTAGCACAAAGAAAGAAAAATTCTAAATGAGAATTCGGAGTTTCTTATAACAAAGTTTAGGAATTCACTCACCCCAGTAATAATTGACTAACGACTTGTGATAACTACACTTCACTGCCCAAACTGAAATGAATACAAAATATCTGTACTTAGCTTATATATGAAGTCGACACGTCCTCTCTCTCTCTCTCTCTCTCTTGATGTTTTGTTAGCGATGTCTCGTTCTAGTTTCTTGTTGAATGTAGTTCTTCCTGGATATGTCTTGCAATTGTTGAACGCCAGTCCTTGGGTTTCCTAGGATGTTGATTGAAGATTCAGGTTGTATACTAACATATGTTGATGTTAGCTTTTCCGTTGGACTTAGTCAAAATTGTAGATTCTTGTAGATAATGTTGAGTTCTTGAAGATCTTTCTCAGGTTTTACAGTTTTTATTTTGAAGGCTTGAAGATCTTTCTCTGGTTTTACAGCTTTTATGTTGAAGTCTTGAAGATATTTCTCTGGTTTTACAGCTATTATTTTGAAGTCTTGAAGATTTTTCTCTAATTCTTAGAGTTTAACCGCTGTGTTAGAGTTTAATCGCTGTCTTAGAGTTTAATCGCTGTCTTAGAGTTTAATCGCTGCCACCATTTATTGGCGTGCTACTGTATTAAGCACACATTTGAGTATGAGTTGTTTTCAGATGTATTTAAATGGATTAACTGAATACATCTTAATAGTTTTTAAGTTTTATTCTATAAAACAACAGAGTTAAACATCTCCATCACTGGAGGAAGCTGTGTTGGTCCAGATGACCAATTCTGGTGAAGTTTAGATATGAACTGAATAAATTATCGATATCACAGATATCGTATGCTTGGTTTACTTTAGCCACATGACGAAATCGGAAGACACCTGCATCCGGTGACGTCACAAACTTTCACACGAGGAGACAATGTGTTGACGTTAAGAAGAATGTCAATTTGCCGAGGTTTGCATAGGTTTGCATTATACGTCCTGTTTACAATTTGAATGACTACAGCAAATCCCAGGGTTAGCTCTTCCAACCAATGACATATTACGTCATTTGTTTTAAACATGTAATATTAACTATTCTAATCATTACATATATATATATATATATATATATATATATATATATATATATATATATATATATATATATATATATATATATATATATATATATATATATATATATATATATATGTGTGTGTGTGTGTGTGTGTGTGTGTGTGTGTGTGTGTGTGAATCATTTTCAGCAAACATTCCACAACATATTGTGTGACCATATTCTTCTTAAGGTTACACTTACCCAAATAATTGTATATGTCAAACTTCCTTATTCCTTTTGAGTACCCAGTATTAAAAAAGACACAAAGCTCCTGTGTATATTTGAGTCTCATGATCTAGATCCCCGGCTAAAGACATTTCAACCAATGGAGGCCTCATGCGAGTCTTTTGATTACTGGTGTACCAACCGTGTGTCACACAATTGTACATAATTATTTTGTATATATTATGCTTTTATCTGCGCTCTTCCCTCGCACTAAAAAGAACCTGAATGATCATGTCTCCGGTTGTGCTCTGTAGCATTGTCTGTCTCTCGAACATGTTATGTCCTGTTGCCTTGAGGTTTTGTAAATAAAGGAGAGTGTTCCTTGATAAACAACTCAGTTGATTGCATCCTGCCTTTGAGTTCACAACCCTCTCTCGGGCCGTCACATTGGTGACCCCGGAAGTCGACTCGCTCCCACCGCCTTCCACCCGCACCCCCTCGCCCCTTCATCGTTGGTACTATGGAAGACTCTACGGCAGTTGATGCTGCGGCCGCTCCATTCAAACTTTCATCGTTTGCCAGCGGAGAGGCGTTTGCTTGGTTTCAGCGTGCAAAAGTCCAGTTTCGTATCAGTGGCGTGACTCGTTCAACCACCAAAGCAGATTATGTTCTCGCGGCGATACCCGAAGACACCTTCCCAGAAATATCCGACTGGCTTTGTGAACAAGGAGACACCCCAATAGCATATGTCGCCCTCAAAACATATATTCTGCAGCAGTACTCGCCGTCGTCTGCCGCCCGTATAGCAGAGCTTTTTCAGCTCTCGCAACAACCGTTGGGGGACCAAAGGGCTTCGCTTGCCCTTCAGGGAAATGACCAGTATCGCTCGCCTTCAACCTACGGCAGACGGCTCTCCTCGTGAGGTGAACCTACTTCGTGCCCTTTGGATACGCCGTTTACCCGAACCTGTACGCGCTGCCATACCCGATGTCGATAGTTTACCCATAAAGGACTTGATGACCAAAGCCGACGCCCTTATGGACAGCCACTTCAAGACCTCCATCAACGCCTCCACCCCTGACGACAAGGATGCCTATTCAACGTCAACCGAAGCTGACATGAATGCCGTAGGACATACACGCCTACCCCGTGACATGCCGAAGCGGCGACAAAACCGCCCACCACCCTCCAATCGCTCGCGCCCCAATGAACGACTTTTACAGCCACTTACTACCTCCCATCCGCCGCAGTTTTGCTACTATCACTTCAGATTCGGGGCAACCGCGAAGAAATGTGCCAAGGATTGTCAGTGGCTAAAAAACGTGTGAGTAGGCCATCGCTTGTCGCGGTGGCCTCCCGTGTTTCTAATCTTTTCTTTTTACAGGATACAGGAACGGGCGTGCGATTTTTGGTAGATATAGGTGCTTGTCGTTCTCTTTTGCCAAGGAAATTCTTCAAGGCACGACGTAGTCTGTCTACATCTGCTGACGTCCACTTGGTAGCTGCCAACGGATCTGCGATATCCACCTACGGTTACGAGAACCTCACATTATCGTTCGGAAATGGTAAATTCAAATGGAAGTTTCTCGTTGCTGACGTCACAATGCCAATCCTCGGTGCGGATTTCCTCTCTCATTTCCACCTTCTGGTCGATGTTGCCCACCGACGATTGGTCAATGCAGACTCGTACTTGTCGACACCTCTTCAACCCGCCCCCTCTAACCTCGCTCTCCACATCAGCGCACCCACGGATGCCTACACCCACCTCCTCACGTCTTACTGGAAGTTTTCCGTCCAGAACTTCGCCAAACGCCCACGGTTCCTGCCAAGCACGGTATTTATCACCATATCAAGACGACGGGACCCCTAGTCTTCGCAAAATTCAGACGTCTGCCACCAGAACGATTGGCAGCCGCCAAACAGACATTCGCCGAAATGGAGGAAATAGGCCTTTGCCAAAAGGCCTCCAGCTCATGGTCATCACCCTTACACATCATTCTGAAGAAAGACGGCTCCCTCCGTCCGTGCGGGGATTACAGGTGCCTGAACATGCAAACAGAACCGGATCACCACCCCCTTCCAAACATTGCCGACATGACCTCCTACCTGCACAAAGCGAAGGTTTTTTCTACGCTCGACCTCCTGAAGGTGTATTATCAGGTGCCTATGAACCCAGAAGACATCCCCAAGACCGCCATCACCACTCCGTTTGGTACATACACCTTCAATTACTCTTATTTTGGCCTTCGTAATGCTGGAGCAACGTTTCAACATTTCATGGATGGCATCTTAGGGGACCTCCCTTCCTGTGTATGTTATGTGGACGACATTCTTGTGTTCTCCTCCTCAAAAGAGGAACACCTCCCTCACCTGCGCATCGTGCTCGACTGCCTGCAACAAAACGGCCTTGTAGTCTGTTACGACAAGTGTACCTTTGGCGCCGACGAAGTGTCGTTCTTAGGGCACCGTATCACTCCTGAAGGAGTCCATCTCCTCCCTGAGAAGATAGCAGCCGTTCAGAATTTCCCCGCGCTCTCGACCGTCAAAGCTCTGCAGGAATTCTTGGGCATGATCAACTATTATCACCGTTTTCTGCCAGCCATTGCCGCCACTCTTGCTCCCCTCTACGCCTCCCTCAAGGGCAAGGCAAAGGACCTGAAGTGGGGTCCCCTTCAAGAAGCAGCCTTCTGCAATGCAAAGAAGGCCCTCTCAACTGCTGCGGCTCTCACTTTTCCTATCCCACACGCCCCTCTCCTTTTCTCCACCGATGCCAGCGACGTCGCTATTGGTGCAGTACTTGAGCAGGTGGTGAAAGGCTCGCCCCGCCTATTGGCCTTCTTCAGCAGAAAACTGTCCAAGGCAGAATTGGGTTATTCTACCTTCGATCGAGAATTGCTGGCGGTGCACTTGGCTGTCCGTCACTTTCGCCATTTCTGAGAAGGTACGCCCTTCGTCATTCGCACAGACCACATGCCTCTGGTGCGCGCCTTCACTTGACAGTCTGGTGCCTGGTCCGCCCGTCAACACCGATATCTCTCCGCCATGGCTGAATACAATTGCACCCTCCAATACATCTCTGGGAAAATTAATCCTGTTGCCGATGCCCTGTCAAGAAACACGTTGGCTGCCGTTCAACTGGGATTGGATTACAACGCCCTGGCTGAAGCCCAACGACAGGATCCAGAGTATCATGCTTGTAGGACATCCTGCACGTCCCTCCGTTGGGAAGACTTTCCCCTCGAAGACTCCAACACCACCCTCCTCTGTGACGTCAGTACTGGTAGACAGCGACTTGGATTCCTGCTCCCATGCGCCGGCAGGTGTTTGATTTCATTCACGGTCTTTCACATCCCTCGTGCCGTTCTACTGCACAGTTGCTGAAGGCAAAGTTCATTTGGCACGGCATTTCTAAGGATGCTAAGGATTGAGTCCGCGCATGTACTTCTTGGCAAACTTCCAAAGTACATCGACACACGGATTCAGGAGTGGGCACCTTTTTTCAACCTCAGCGTCGTTTCGCACACATTCACTTTGACGTTGTAGGCCCCCAACCCACATCACAAGGACATCGTTACCTGTTTACCGTCATCGACGGCTCTACTCGTTGGCCTGAAGCCATTCCCATGGAAACTGCAAAGTCCGCCTCATGTACATCTGCCTTACTCTCTGGATTGATTTCAAGATTCGGTATCCCTGAGCATATTACTTCTGACAGAGGAACCACTTTCACCTCTCAATTGTGTACGTCATTAGCAAATCTCCTGGGCATCACCCTACATCAGAAAACGGCCTACAACCCCGCTGCCAATGGAATGGTTGAACGATTTCATCGCACCCTCAAAGCAGCTTTGATGTCCCGCTGCAAGGATTCCAACTGGTTTACTCAGCTTCTCTGGGTCCTCCTGGGACTAAGGACCACTCCTAAAGATGCCCTCGACGTCTCGGCAGCTGAAATGGTGTATGGCAACCCATTGGTCGTCCCTGCCGAATTTTTTCCTTCTACAACCTCATCCGACGATCTCCAGCGCATACGTCACGTCGTGGGAAAATTTACTCCGTGCCGCCAGACTTACAAGCCCCCAGCGAAGCATCACATACCAACGGACTTGCACTCTGCAACGCACGTCTTCCTGCGCAACGACACTAGCAAGCCACCACTAACGCCCCCTTACACGGGCCCTTTCCTTGTGATCCGACGCAGTCCGAAAGCATTCCTACTAAACATTAGGGGCAAAGAAGACTGGGTCTCCATTGATCGTCTAAAACCTGCTTATCTTCTGCCAGATGACCCGCCTACAGTTCGCCTCTCTAGATCAGGCCGCCCTATTTAACATGTACAGTATGTCATTTTTAGGGGGGGAGTCATGTACCAACCGTGTGTCACAAAATTGTACATAATTATTTTGTATATATTATGCTTGTATCTGCGCTCTTCCCTCGCACTAAAAAGAACCTGAATGATCATGTCTCCGGTTGTGCTCTGTAGCATTGTCTGTCTCTCGAACATGTTATGTCCTGTTGCCTTGAGCTTTTGTATATAAAGGAGAGTGTTCCTTAATAAACAACTCAGTTGATTGCATCTTGCCTTTGAGGTCACAACCCTCTCTCGGCCCATCACATTGGTTTCGAGTATTCTCTAATTAAGTAAGGCGTTGAGGAGGTTGAGTAGAGAGTTTTTGTTTTTTTATGCTTTTTTGTGATATATATGAAACCTAAACCAGTTCCTTTGCATATAAATAGTACATCGTTTTATGAAAGAAAATAGATGAGCAAACTATAATGTTCTTTGAAAGTTTAGTCAATATAATAGATGTTCACATTCCGTTTTTGGGTGTTGAAAACCAAGGACGATGCCCTGTTAATAATGACCGTAGAAGTGCTCTTTCAAAAATAAAAAGGTTTCAACTTCCTGGAAAAGGAAGAAATCCGATAAGATTTGACATAATGTAACTATGCTTTAGCAGGAGTTGTTGTCGAAAGACTATATTTCCGCTAGAAATGACTATAATCTGTCAATAAAAAACACCTTTTTCGGTGTAAGACAGGAACATGAAGGAAGGCTACTCACAAATTCAAACTCTGATATAAACTTGAAAGTTCCCCCTTTGCCTAAACCAGGAAGGTATTTCATTCACTGTTCAAATGAATATACAGTCCATTTGACTTGTACGTCTGACAAAGACAGAACAACAATCAACATGTCCAAATAATTTTTTTTTTTTCCTGAGGCTACACTGACTGGTTTAATTTATCATACCTACAAGATTCAAAATATTTTACCTGATTTATTATCTTTTATGGAAATATAGAATTATTTTTTTTATAATGTCCATGGATAAGGGTCAGATGTTAAGAGGAGGTGTGGAGGAGTAATTTTTGTATTATTTTTATTCATTTTTTTGTTTGCCAAATACTGAAAGAAATCCGGACCGAATTGAATTCCGATTGCTGCTGTTGATGATGATGATAATAAAAACTAACATAATAAGGGAAGTAGCTGTGGCAAATTGCCACCCAGTGGACTGTTGAGCACAAAACCGTGATAGTGGTTGTTTGCCGTTAAAGACAGTTGTCAGTGTGTGGACGACTGTGTTGGTGTCCATAAAATATTTATATGTTTCTGTGTTTTGGAGTTTGGGTTGTGGTAAATTTAAGTTTGTTTTGTTAGTGTTTAGTTTTAAGCTTTATTTATTTTGAGGGTTTATTTGAATGATGGTATGATTAATGTCTATTTTGTGTTAAATGTATGATTAGTGATAAGTGTGATTTTTTTGGTTTATGTTGAGCGTTTTAGTTTGTAAGGGAATATTGTTTTAAGGATATGTTTTTTTTTATTTTTGTCCTTTTGTCTAAGAGTCCAGTTTATGATAAAGTAAGGGGAAAGTTTGTGTTGAGGAGACAATTGTCTGTTAGAGTGATCAAGGGTGTGGGGGTTTTTCTTACGACATCCCGCCACATTATTTAGGCACCCAAACAAGGACTGCTGAGGTGGGATTGTGAGCTGGACTGTTGGTGAAAGGACTGAATTAGGATTAGGAATTAGATATAAGGTTAGTGAAAAATGGAGGAGCCATTAAGGGTTTTAAAGGAGGAATTGCGGCTGAGTAAGGAGCGTGAGGAGAGGTTGCTAGTAGAGAATGAGAGGTTGAACTGTGAGAATGAAGAGATGCAAAGGAAACTGAGGGAAATTCAGGGGACTGTGGAGAGAGTGGAAGAGGGTGTTGAGATGAGGATGCGGAGAATGAAGAACGAATGGAGAAACGAATGGAAGCTATGATGGGGCAAGTAATGGGAATGATGAAACTTTCATGGGTGAAGGAGCAGTCAGAGGAGTGTCCTCTGCTACGGGTAAAGGGTTGCTGGTAGAAGAGAAGGTTAAGGTAGGTGATAAAGGGGAAGGAAATGATAGTGATAGTAATAGTAATAGTGATGGTGAGATTGAAGATAAGGGAATTAGGCATAGTAAGGATGAACAGAAATGTGATAGGAAGAATGAGGAAGAAAGGTAAAAGTGATGTGAAGAAAGAAAAAAAAGTGTCAGGATGATAGCAAGGATAATCGTGAATGGGTGAAAGGGGTAAGTAAGAAAAAGGATAAGAAGGGAATTGTTAAGGATAGGAATTTAAGTGTTGAAGTGGATTCATTATATTCCAATGAGGAAGAAGGTAACAAAGGAGTATGCAGTGATGATAGCAGTGAGAACGAACGTTATGTGTGTAAGACTGTATTTATGAGAGAGGTACCTCGGTGTGAAAGGTTCAATGAGCATATTAGTAGGGATGTATATGAATTTTTCAAGGAGTATGAGAGGTATTATCAGGATAGGTAGGGTGATAGTAAGAGAGTTTGGGCTAGGGAGTTAGGAGAATATTTGACTGGGTATTTGTTGACGATGTATGGTGTGATAATGAGTGTAGGTGACGTTGATTATGAAAGTGTGAAAAAGAGAATAATTGAGCAGGTGAAACGTATAAAAGTGAGCATTAGGTATAAGTGTAAGAATGATTTTGATGAGGCAAGGATGAATGCAGGAGAAGCTATGTCAATGTATGTATGTCGGAAGGAAACTTTAGCTAGGAAGAAGTATGGGGATAAAGGTATAAATGAGAATAAGGAGTTAATGAGGAAGGTTTTGGCGACCATACCTGAGAATGTGTGTGAATTTATTAATCTGAAACGGAAGGAGAAAATGAGGTGGACGCAAGAGATATTGACGTGGGATCATATACAAGAGATAATTGAGGATTATGAGTTAGATAGGTGCATAAAAGAAAGTAAATCTGTGAGTGTAAGAGCTGGAATCGGAGAAAGTGTATTAGAACTTGATATTTATAAGGATGCAATTTTGAGAAGGCTAATGAGGAATGGTAATCAGGTAATAGATATGAGTGTTAGGTCAAGTAGCAGAAGAAATGTGCAAGAAAATGGTGGATTTAGGCTCGGTAATTGGCGCAATAAGCATAAAAGTGTGAGTGCGCAACCAGGTATGTCAAATAGTCGTGTCCGTGATGAAAAGTGTTATGGGTGTGGATGAGTAGGGCATAAGAAGAATGAATGTAGATGGGCTCTAGGTGCTTTTTTTTTATGTGGTGAGGTAAGGCATAGAATTAGCGAGTGCAAGAAAGAGAAAGTGGTAAAATGTTATCGATGTGGTATGACTGGGCACATAGCGAGTGGATGTCGTAGTAATCGTATGAATGTGATTTGTGGTAATTGTGGCAAGGATGGTCATTACGCTAAAATGAGCAAGGAGCTGCAGGGTAAGTGTACTGAATGTGGTGCAGATGGGCATGTAGCTAGAGTATGTAGGAGGAAGGGATTAAGTCAGCCAGGATATTCGGGAAACTAGTATGTAAGAGGGTTCAGCTGGGTGAGTCCTCCTGTGTGTGTGGAAGGAATAGGAACAATGTTTGTGAGAATGAGATGAATAATTGGTTGGAAATGAGCAAGTATGAATCTAGTATGCATGAGATGTTAGGCCTGGAAAATAAACAATTAGTGTTAGTTGAATATAGGAAAAAGAGGCATTTGAAAGTTTTAAGTTAGGCTGAAAAAGGGAAAATTTTATAAGTAAAAGTGAGAATAAAAACAAGTATGACAAGGGTGTAAATGTGCAAGTGTGTATGGAAGATAAATGTGTTAATGCAGGTGAATCATGGCTGAGTATGAATGATACCTATAGTGTGTGTGGCTTTTCCTTAGATGATGTAAAGGAAAGGATGACGAATGAGATAATGAGAGATAGGAGAATGATAAGTAGCATGAATGAATCTTTTGCTAAAGTTGAGAATGTTTTTGATGAAATGGATAAGCTGTTTACAGAAATGAGTGTAATTTTAGGGCCAGATGAGAACGAGGTAGTTATGATTGTACATGATATATCAAATGATAGGGATTTAAATAGGAATAGTGTTAATGTAGCAAATGATTGTGATAAGGAAGAAGTGAATGAGAGAGTATATGGAGGCCCAGTTACTCGGAGTAGAGTTCCCGTTCCCGACAGCGACTGGGTAATAAAAAAAATATTGTAAGTGTTGTGTGAGAAGGTTTTGGAAAAGTAAGGGGGGAGGAATGTGGAGGATTAATTTTCGTTTTATTTTTATTTTTTTTGTTTTGTTAGCCAAATCCTGAGAGAGAGAGAGAGAGAGAGAGAGAGAGAGAGAGAGAGAGAGAGAGAGAGAGAGAGAGAGAGAGAGAGAGGTAGTTAGTGTATCGATTGTTTGTTGTGAGAAAGACTATTGATATAAATGAGATTGTATGTTTATGTTTTTAGTCAGGTTACGACAGTGGTGAATGTCTTGGGTGAATGCTTGTTTTGATTGGACTGCTCTAAGCGTCAGTTCTTTTGATTTGAATGCTGGATTATCATTATTATTTACCAGCGTGGAAGTGTTTAATTATTTTGAAAGTAAGTACAGTTTTGTTTATCTTTACTTTTCGTGATTGTCAATGATAGGAACAATTATTATTTATCTTTGATTATAGTGCGATAGTTTAGTTAGCTACGAGTGTTCATAAGTGTTTTTCTTTTTTCATTTTGGCAGGCCGTAATTCCTTCTTTGGAGAGAGTTCACTTGAATGTTTACTCGATTGTTCATGACTAGGCTTGTATAAGGAACTTGATGAGACTGCTGAGATTTCGATAATTGTTGATGACCCGGACCGAATTAAATTTAAATTGCCGTTGTTGATGATGATGATAATAAAAACTAACATATTCAGGGAAGTAGCTGTGGCAAATTGCCACCCAGTGGACTGTTGAGCACAAAACCGTGATAGTGATTGTTTGCCGTTAAAGACAGTTGGCAGTGTTTGGACGACTGTGTTGGTGTCCATAAAATATTTATGTTTCTGTGTTTTGGAGTTTGGGTTGTGGTAAATTTAAGTTTGTTTTGTTAGTATTTAGTTTTAAGCTTTATTTATTTTGAGGGTTTATTTGAATGGTGGTATGATTAATGTCTATTTTGTGTTAAATGTATGATTAGTGATAAGTGTGATTTTTTTGGTTTATGTTGAGCGTTTTAGTTTGTAAGGGAATATTGTTTTAAGGATATGTTTTTTTTATTTTTGTCCTTTTGTCTAAGAGTCCAGTTTATGATAAAGAAAGGGGAAAGTTTGTGTTGAGGAGACAATTTTCTGTTAGAGTGATCAAGGGTGTGGGGGTTTTTCTTGCGACATCCTGCCACATTATTTAGGCACCCGAACAAGGACTGCTGAGGTAGGATTGTAAGCTGGACTGTTGGTGAAAGGACTAAATTAGGATTAGGAATTAGATATAAGGTTAATGAAAAATGGAGGAGCCATTAAGGGTTTTAAAGGAGGAATTGCGGCTGAGTAAGGAGCATGAGGAGAGGTTGCTAGTAGAGAATGAGAGGTTGAACTATGAGAATGAAGAGATGCAAAGGAAACTGAGGGAAATTCAGGGGACTGTGGAGAGAGTGGAAGAGGGTGTTGAGATGAGGATGCGAGAGAATGAAGAACGAATGAAGAAACGAATGGAAGCTATGATGGGGCAAGTAATGGGAATGATGAAACTTTCATGGGGGAAGGAGCAGTCGGACGATTGGCCTCTGCTACGGGTAAAGGGTTGCTGGTAGAAGAGAAGGTTAAGGTAGGTGATAAAGGGAAAAGAAGTGATAGTGATAGTAATAGTAATAGTGATGGTGAGATTGAAGATAAGGGAATTAGGCATAGTAAGGATGAACAGAAATGTGATAGGAAGAATGAGAAGAAAGGTAAAAGTGATGTGAAGAAAGAGAAAAAAAAGTGTCAGGATGATAGCAAGGATAATCGTGAATGGGTGAAAGGGGTAAGAAAAAGGATAAGAAGGGAATTGTTAAGGATGGGAATTTAAGTGTTGAAGTGGATTCATTATATTCCTATGAGGAAGAAGTTAACAAGAGAGTATGCAGTGATGATAGCAGTGAGGACGAACATGAGGTGTGTAAGACTGTATTTATGAGAGAGGTACCTCGGTATGAAAGGTTCAATGAGAATAGTAGTAGGGATGTATACGAATTTTTCAAGGAGTATGAGAGTTATTGTCCGGATAAGTATGGTGATAGTAAGAGAGTTTGGGCTAGGGAGTTAGGAGAATATTTGACTGGGTATTTGTTGACGATGTATGGTGTGATAATGAGTGTAGGTGACGTTGATTATGAAAGTGTGAAAAAGAGAATAATTGAGCAGGTAAAGCGTATAAAAGTGAGCGGTAGGTATAAGCGTAAGAATGATTTTGATTAGGCAAGGATGAATGCAGGAGAAGCTATATCAAAATATGTATGTCTGATGGAAACTTTAGCTAGGAAGAAGTATGGGGATAAAGGTATAAATGAGAATAAGGAGTTAATGAGGAAGTTTTTGGCGACCATACCTGAGAATGTATGTGAATTTATTAATCTAAAACGGAAGGAGAAAATGAGGTGGACGCAAGAGATATTGACATGGGATCATATACTAGAGATAATTGAGGATTATGAGTTAGATAGGTGCATAAAAGAAAGTAAATCTGTGAGTATAAGAACTGGAATGGAAGAAAGTGTAATAGAATTTGATAGTTATAAGGATGCAATTTTGAAAAGGCCAATGAGGAATGCTAATCAGGTAATAGATAGGAGAGTTAGGGCAAGTAACGGAGGAACTATGCAAACAAATGATGGATTTAGGCTGGGTAATTGGCGCAATAAGGATAAAAGTGTCAGTGCGCAACGAGGCATGTCAAATAGTCGTGTCCGTGATAAAAAGTATTATAGCTGTGGGAAAGTAGGGCATAAGAAGAATGAATGTAGATGGGCTCTAGGTGCTTGTTTTGGATGTGGTGAGGTACGGCATAGAATTAGCGAGTGCAAGAAAGAGAAAGTGGTAAAATGTTATCGATGTGGTATGACTGGGCACATAGCGAGTGGATGTCGTAGTAATTGTATAAATGTAATTTGTGGTAATTGTGGTAAGGATGGTCATTACGCTAGAATGTGCAAGGAGCTGCGGGGTAAGTGTACTGAATGTGGTGCAGATGGGCATGTAGCTAGAGTATGTAGGAGGAAGGGATTAAGTCAGCCAGGATGTTCGGGAAACTAGAGTGTAAGAGGGTTCAGCTGGGTGAGTCCTCTTGTGTGTGAGGAAGGAATAGGAACAATGTTTGTGAGAATGAGATGAATAATTGGTTGGAAATGAGCAAGTATGGATCTAGTATGCATGATATGTTAGGCCTGGAAAATAAACAATTAGTGTTACTTGAATATTGGAAAAAGAGGCGTTTGAAAGTTTTAAGTTAGACTGAAAAGGGAAACTTTTATAAGTAAAAGTGAGAATAGAAACAAGTATGACAAGGGTGTAAATATGTAAGTGTGTATGGAAGATAAATGTGTTAATACAGATGAATCATGGCTTAGTATGAATGATACGTATAGTGTTTGTGGCTTTTCCTTAGATGATGTAAAAGAAAGGATGATGAATGAGAGAATGAGAGATAGAAGAATGATATGTAGCATGAATGAATCTTTTGCTAAAGTTGAGAATGTTTTTGATGAAATGGATAAGCTGTTTACAGAAATGTGTGTAATTTTAGGGCCAGATGAGAACGAGGTAGTTATGATTGTACATGATATATTAAATGATAGGGATTTAGATAGGAATAGTGTTAATTTAGCAAATGATTGTGATAAGGAAGAAGTGAATAAGAGAGTATATGGAGGCCCAGTTACTCGGAGTAGAGTTTCCGTTCCCGACAGCGACTGGGTAATAAAAAAAATATTGTAAGTGTTGTGTGAGAAGGTTTTGGAAAAGTAAGGGGGGAGGAATGTGGAGGATTAATTTTTGTTTTATTTTTATTTTTTTTTTGTTAGCCAAATCCTGAGAGGGAGAGAGAGAGAGAGAGAGAGAGAGAGAGAGAGAGAGAGAGAGAGAGAGAGAGAGAGGTAGTTAGTGTATCGATTGTTTGTTGTGAGAAAGACTATTGGTATAAATGAGATTGTATGTTTATGTTTTTAGTTAGGTTACAACAATGGTGAATGTCTTGGGTGAATGCTTATTTTGATTAGACTGCTGTAAGCGTCAGTTCTTTAGATTTGAATGCTGGATTATCATTATTATTTACCAGCGTGGAAGTGTTTAATTATTTTCAAAGTAAGTACAGTTTTGTTTATCTTTGCTTTTTGTGATTGTGAATGATAGGAACAATTATTTATCTTTGATTATAGTGCGATAGTTTAGTTAGCTATGAGTGTTCATAAGTGTTTTTCTTTTTTTATTTTGGCAGGCGGTAATTCCTCCTTTGGAGAGAGTTCACTTGAATGTTTACTCGATTGTTGATGACTTGGCTTGTATAAGGAACTTGATAAGGCTGCTGAGATTTCGATAATTGTTGATGACCCGAATCGAATTGAATTCCGCTTGCTATTGTTGATGATGATGATGAATATAAACCCCCCCCCCCCCAGTCAGGGAAGTAGCTGTGGCAAATTGCCACACATTGGACTGTTGAGCACTAAACCCTGATAGTGGTTGTTTGCCGTTAAAGACAGTTGTCAGTGTGTGGACGACTGTGTTGGTGTCCATAAAATATATATATGTTTCTGTCTTTTGGAGTTTGGGTTGTGGTAAATTTAAGTTTGTTTTGTTAGTGTTTAGTTTAAGCTTTATTTATTTTGAGGGTTTATTTGAATGGTGGTATGATTGATGTTTATTTTGTGTTAAGTGTATGATTAGTGATAAGTGTGATTTTTTAAGTTTATGATGAGCGTTTTAGTTTGTAAGGAAAAATAGTTTTAAGGATATTATTTTTTTGTCCTTTTGTATAAGAGCTCAGTTTATGATAAAGTAAGGGGGAAGTTTGTGTTGAGGAGAAAATTGTCTGTTATACTGATCAAGGATGTGGGGGTTGTTTCCTGCGACATCCCGCCTCATTATTTAGGCGCCCGAATAGGGACTGCCGAGGTGGGATTGGAAGCTGGACTGTTGGACAAAGGACTGAAATAGGATTAGGAATTAGATATAAGGTCGATGAAAAATGGATGAGCTATTAAGGGTTTTGAAGGAGGAATTGCGGCTTTGTAAGGAGCATGAGGAGATGTTGCTAGTAGAGAATGAGAGGTTGAACTGTGAGAATGAAGAGATGCAAAGGAAAATGAGAGAAATTCAGGGGACTGTGGAGAACGTGGAAGAGGGTGTGGAGATGAGGTTGCGAGAGAATGAAGAACAAATGGAGAAACATATGGAAGCTATGATTGGGCAAGTTATGGGAATGATGAAACTTTCATTGGTGAAGGAGCAGTCGGAGGAGTGGCCTCTCCTACGGGTAAAGGGTTGCTGGTAGAAGAGAATGTTAAAGTTGGTAATAATGGGAAAGGAAGTGATAGTGATAGTAATAGTAATAGTGATAATGAGATTGAAGATAAGGGAATTAGGCATGGTAAGGATGAACATAAATGTGATCAGAAGAATGAGAAGAAAGGTAAAAATGATGTGAAGAAAGAAAAAAAAAGTGTCAGGATAATAGCAAGGATATTCGTGACGGGTGAAAGGGGCAAGTAAGAAAAAGGATAAGAAGGGAATGGTTAAGGATAGAAATTTAAGTGTTGAAGTGGATTCATTATATTCCAATGAGGAAGAAGGTAACAAAGGAGTATGCAGTGATGATAGCAGTGAGAACGAACGTGATGTGTGTAAGACTGTATTTATGAGAGAGGTACCTCGGTATGAAAGGTTCAATGAGCATATTAGTAGGGATGTATATGAATTTTTCAAGGAGTATGAGAGGTATTATCAAGATAGGTAGGGTGATAGTAGGAGAGTTTGGGCTAGGGAGTTAGGAGAATATTTGACTGGGTATTTGTTGACGATGTATGGTGTGATAATGAGTGTAGGTGACGTTGATTATGAAAGTGTGAAAAAGAGAATAATTGAGCAGGTGAAACGTATAAAAGTGAGCATTAGGTATAAGTGTAAGAATGATTTTGATGAGGCAAGGATGAATGCAGGAGAAGCTATGTCAATGTATGTATGTCGGAAGGAAACTTTAGCTAGGAAGAAGTATGGGGATAAAGGTATAAATGAGAATAAGGAGTTAATGAGGAAGTTTTTGGCGACCATACCTGAGAATGTGTGTGAATTTATTAATCTGAAACGGAAGGAGAAAATGAGGTGGACGCAAGAGATATTGACATGGGATCATATACTAGAGATAATTGAGGATTATGAGTTAGATAGGTGCATAAAAGAAAGTAAATCTGTGAGTGTAAGAGCTGGAATCGGAGAAAGTGTATTAGAATTTGATATTTATAAGGATGCAATTTTGAGAAGGCTAATGAGGAATGGTAATCAGGTAATAGATATGAGTGTTAGGTCAAGTAGCCGAAGAACTGTGTAAGAAAATGGTGGATTTAGGCTCGGTAATTGGCGCAATAAGGATAAAAGTGTGAGTGCGCAACCAGGTATGTCAAATAGTCGTGTCCGTGATGAAAAGTGTTATGGGTGTGGATGAGTAGGGCATAAGAAGAATGAATGTAGATGGGCTCTAGGTGCTTTTTTTTTATGTGGTGAGGTAAGGCATAGAATTAGCGAGTGCAAGAAAGAGAAAGTGGTAAAATGTTATCGATGTGGTATGACTGGGCACATAGCGAGTGGATGTCGTAGTAATCGTATGAATGTGATTTGTGGTAATTGTGGCAAGGATGGTCATTACGCTAAAATGAGCAAGGAGCTGCAGGGTAAGTGTACTGAATGTGGTGCAGATGGGCATGTAGCTAGAGTATGTAGGAGGAAGGGATTAAGTCAGCCAGGATATTCGGGAAACTAGTATGTAAGAGGGTTCAGCTGGGTGAGTCCTCCTGTGTGTGTGGAAGGAATAGGAACAATGTTTGTGAGAATGAGATGAATAATTGGTTGGAAATGAGCAAGTATGAATCTATTATGCATGAGATGTTAGGCCTGGAAAATAAACAATTAGTGTTAGTTGAATATAGGAAAAAGAGGCATTTGAAAGTTTTAAGTTAGGCTGAAAAAGGGAAAATTTTATAAGTAAAAGTGAGAATAAAAACAAGTATGACAAGGGTGTAAATGTGCAAGTGTGTATGGAAGATAAATGTGTTAATGCAGGTGAATCATGGCTGAGTATGAATGATACCTATAGTGTGTGTGGCTTTTCCTTAGATGATGTAAAGGAAAGGATGACGAATGAGATAATGAAAGATAGGAGAATGATATGTAGCATGAATGAATCTTTTGCTAAAGTTGAGAATGTTTTTGATGAAATGGATGAAATGTTTACAGAAATGAGAGTAATTTTAGGGCCAGATGAGAACGAGGTAGATATGATTGTACATGATATATTAGATGATAGGGATTTAGATATGATAGTGTTAATATAGCGAATGATTGTGATAAGGAAGAAGTGAATGAGAGAGTATATGAAGGCCCAGTTGCTCGGAGTAGAGGTTTTTGTTCGATATTGATGCTTAGGTAGGAAGTTCTATTAACCATAATAATTACCTGGAACATAGATGAACAATCGTTAGTAATTATTTCTCAGCTGTTCCAGTCTCGTCGATGTGTGCTTGATGGATAATAAGACGTTGTTATTCTAAAAGATACCTTTAATGTATAAAAGACTACATTGTAAACTTCACTCTGTGACAGCTGACTCCCAAGTGTGTATGGAGCGTCTTACACAATCTCATAAACCAAAACATTGTTAAACAAAACAGCATCGCTCTGAAAAGACTTAAATCCTACTCCAGTACAAACCATAAAGAATCACATCCTATCTGAGGTATCCAACAAATGTTTGAATCCTAATACCAAAACAAATCATTACTCTTATGTACAAAGCATAACATGTCTTATTCATGCAATATGATGCAATGTTGCACAATACCTGCAACACTTGAAATAATATAGTACATTGTTACAATAATACATAACAGTCTCCTCCCCCTTAACTTGACATTGTAAAAATCTTCATAAATCTAATCTCTCAGGGGGCTTTCCTCTGTTAATCCTATTAGGAAGCACTTTAACCTCATCTTGTACTGGTACATGAATTGGTTCTGAATCTACATTGGATGTTGGACCATCTTGGTTAATACTTGACTCATTTGATCTAACTACTTTTTTAAGTTTCTCATCTCTAACATTCACATGCTCTACTGTCTTTCTGTTTAACGGCTGTAATTGATCAACATGACGTTTTACATCATTATCACCAACACGAACATCATAATGTAAATTTCCTATCTCTCTTACAATCTCTCCTGGTACCCACTTCTCTGGAGTGTTGTACGACATCAGACAAAGGTAGAAAATGTCTTACATTAGGAAGCTTTGCTACTTGTTTATACCCTTTATCTTCTAAATCACTTTACAAACTTGGATACAACAAATCTAACTTACACCTTATCCTCCTTCCCATTAACAAATTTGAGGGTGCCACGCCTGTTGTGCTGTGTGGCGTTGTTCTATAAGACAATAAAAATTTTGACACATGCAAAAATATATTACCTGAATTTGCTTTTCTACACTTCATATTGTGTTTAAACGTTTGGACAAATCTTTCAGCCTCTCCATTAGTGGATGGATGATATGTAGCTGAAAATGTATGCTTTATACCATTGACATTACAAAATTCTTTAAACTCTTGTGAGGTAAACTGTGGACCATTATCTGTAACAATTCTTTCTGGAATACCATGCGTTGAAAAAATTTGCATTAACTCTTTTATTGTGGCGTAAGACGTTGTTGTCTTCATTGGGATAATTTCTGGCCACTTACTGTAAGCATCTACTACTATCAAAAACAAATAATTCAAAAAAGGACCTGCAAAATCTATATGCACTCTTTGCCATGGATACCTGGATAACTCCCACGGGTGCATTCTAGCAAATTGAGGATTGTTTTGTTGCATAACACAATTCATACAATTCTTTACATAACATTCCACAGCTTTATCTACACCTGGCCACCATACAAAAGTTCTCGCAATTGACTTTGATCTTACAATACCTTGGTGATCAGCATGTATTTCAGACAAAACCTTATTTCTCAGTGAATTAGGAATAACTACCCTGGAACCTCTTATCACTATTCCTTGTGTCACACTCAGTTCATACCATATATCCTTATACGGTTTACAATTTTCCTCCTTTCCACATAAGTCCCTACCTGTCATTAAACTCTCTAAAACCTTACTAAGTACTGGGTCTTGCTTGGTACTGTGTGCTACATCTTTCGCAGTTATTGGTACATCATATATAGAAATTAACAGAACACTGTCATCATACTCTTCTGGAGCTTTGTCTACGGGTAATCTGGATAAAGCATCTGCATTACCCATATTTGATATTGGACGGTATTCTATATCACAGTGGTACGCTGCTAACGTAACTGCCCAACGTTGTAGTCTTGCAGCTACCAACGTAGGTAAACTTGCTTTTGGACCCAATATTGCTAATAAAGGTTTATGATCTGTAACAAGTGTGAACTTTTTCCTACCATAAAGATACATATGGAATTTTTTAACTCCATAAACTAATGCTAAACCTTCCTTTTCTATTTGAGAGTAATTCCTTTCTGCCTTGTTCAATACTCTAGAAGTAAATGCAATTGGTTTTTCTGTTCTATCTGGCATTACATGAGATACTACTGCACCTAGACCTATGTTTGATGCATCACATACTAATTTAACTGGTAAATCCATTTGATAATGTACTAAGAATATAGAATTATGTTATTTCCTGCTTGATTCTTTCAAAAGATTCCTGACACTCTTTTGTCCACTTCCATTCTACACCCTTATTCAACAGATTATACAATGGATGTGCAATTGTATACAAATTCTGAATGAAATTCCCATAAAATGTTACTAAACCTAAAAATGATTGTAATTCCTTAACATTTTCTGGCACTTTTGTTGATTGTTCAGCTTTAATCTTCTCTTTAGTTTTGTGAATACCATTGCCATTTATTACAAAACCTGAGTATTCCACTGAATCAACTTCTAAAATACATTTGTTCTTATTTACTCTAATATTATGTTCCTTCAACTTCTTCAGAACTGTTCGCAATCTTTCTCTATGTTCTCTTGTGTCTTTACCCGCAATTAAAATATCATCTATAAAAAAGAATACTCCTTGCATTCCTGAAAAAATCTTATCCATAGTTTGTTGCCATATAGCTGGACTACTTGCAACTCCATAAGGTAATCTCTTTGGTCTAGACAAACCTAAGGATATATTTACTGTACATAATTCTTGTGAACTTTCATCCATGGGAAGCTGTTGAAATGCTTGTCTTAAATCTAATTTAGAAAAAACACTGCATTCTGACATAGTTGCAAACATGTCTTTCGGATTTGGTAAGGGATATTGAGCTACTTGCAGTTGTGGATTTAACGTTACTTTGTAATCTCCACATAACCTAACCTGTCCACTTTCCTTCACAATGGGAACTAATGGTGTAGCCCAATCTGAATATGTAACCTTTTCTCAAGAACCTTCACTTTCTAATCTCTTGATTTCTGTTTCAACTGCACTTTTCTATGCATACGGTACTGGTCTCGGAGCAAAAAATCTAGGAGAACTGTCAGGTTTCAAAACTAAAATTGCCTTTGCGTTCTTTACTGTACCTATTTTATCTTCAAATACATCTTGAAACTCTGATAGGATGTTATCCATAGACATTTCATTTTTGTTTTCATCATGTCTACCTGCAACCTTCAAAATACTAGGCCAATCTAACTTCAAATACTGTAGCCAATCTAAACCAAGCAAAGTTTGTCCATTACCTTTTACTACTGTTAATGGGATTCTCTCTCATTTATGTTCTTTGTACTGTACTTCTACGTTCGAAGCACCTATTACCTGAATATCAAAACCATTATAACTTTTCAAAACTCTATTTGTACCTTCTAATAACAAATTAGGAATGCCTTTAGCCATTTTCTCAGACATAATTGATACATCGGCTGCTGTGTCAACTTGCATCAAAATTGGTTTACCATTGATGATTACTTCTACCATGATATATTTCTTTGCACCTTTGTTGACTGAGTTTATGCGAAACGCAAAATCAGTATCTGAACTAACCTGAATATCATGAACATTTTCCTCATTATTCTCTTGACCCATAGTATCAACTGTAGCATTTATTTTCTTTGCGTACTGTTTAGGGATTCTACAAGCAGTTGCAAAATGACCCAGCTTTCTGCAATTCTGGCATGTCTGTCCAGTAGCAGGGCATTTCTTTGCTTCGTATGCAAGATGATCAGTTTTACCACACCTAAAACACTTGGGTTTTTCCTGTTGTTTCTGTGTATAAGCCGGATTCTGATATTTATGAACATTAGTGTTAGGCACTTTTCTATGACTAGGCTTTGACATATTCCTTCTCTGATTCTCATTGGTTTTCCACTTAGAACCTACTGTATTAATTTTAGAATTTTCCATTCTATTGCTTGTAGAACTACCTATTATGTTACTTTGCCTATTTGATGTTTCTAAAGCTCTGCCTGTTATCAATACCTTTTCTAATGTTAAATCTTTATCTTGCAATAATTTCTTTCTTAGCTCTTCTGATGTGCAATGTACAATTACTTGATCTATGATAACATTTTCTAACTCTAGAAATTCACATGAAACGGCTAAATTCTTTAGTCTAGTCACAAATGCATCTAAACTTTCATTTTCTTTCTGATAAGCTTGTGCTGAAAACTGGTATCTTTCAAAAAATTTATTGACCTGAGGAGCAAAATATGTGGTAAGAGCCTTAACCCTGGATAGGTACGCTCCTCGGACAACCCCTTTAAGGGTATACTCGGACGCGAACGACCCCGACGCCAAAAAAAATTCTTGAAAAATCAGTTTTTGCAGTAACCTCCTTTTTTCTTTTGCCAAAAAAAACTTCAATGAATGCTTAAAACAACTGTAAAGATAAATACTACTCATCTGCAGGAAAACTATTTATTATAAATATTTTAAAAAATTAAGTAGAAAAAAAAAGACCTGACATAAATATTCATAAAAAAAAGTTTATACATATATACACAAATCCTTTTAGAAATTGATTCTTGAATGTTTAGGACACATCTTGATGTATTTTGGATGAAGTCAGACCCATGGAGGTGAAGATCTGAAATGAGAAAAAAAAGGGTAACTTTTTTTGGCCAAAAAAATTTGTCCAAATTTCATGAATTTTTTTGGGTACCCAAATGAAATAGGAAGCGGCTAATTTTTTTAGGGAATAAACATATGTTATCCTAAAATAGAAATATGTAAAAAAATCTTCATTATTTTGTAAATTACATTTATATCAGGGGCCATATCTAAAGGTAATTTTTTGAGTACTTAGAAATTTCGTAAAAAAATACATATATATATAATATATAATATGATATTTATGCAGGTAAAAATATAGCAAAATATCACAAATTCTATAGGGAACAAGAATATATATAGATAGGGCAGCTTACGCTTCGGATATGTCCACAAAATGGCCGCCAACCACACTGACTCAGACTCCCTAATCTGCCACTTGAAATGTAGGAAGGGTATGTCAATTTCAAGGTGTTATTTACTAATCTAATTATTATTGGATATGCATAAAAATTGTATGGTGGGTTGCTGGATAATTGTCGATTATTTTACGACTATAAAATCAAAATTCTGACCCAAAAAAAAATTTTTGAAGGGAAATAAAATCGAAAAAAAAAATGTAAAACAATATAATATTTTAGCTAAAAAAATTTGATGATATTCAATCAAAAAAAAAGTAAACAAAATTTTCCGACAAATAAACATCTAGAGGAATCATTACTCTGTGATAGTTCCTTAGTACGTAGTAATTTTGAAAGAATTGGGAAAAAACGAAAAAATGGCAATCACCGGAAAATCGAACACATACCTATATATACGCCATATCTGGCTAAAAAAAAGATAGGCATGGGTAGCCAGATCATCTAGAAACACTTTCCAACACTATAAAAATATAAGTTTTGCGACACTACTTGCCAATTCCTTACGGTAACATGACTAAGCAAAAAAATGCAAAACAAATAAAAAGGGGCACTCGCGGAAAAATGGCTAACATTCTAATATACGGCATTTCAGAAAAAAAAAATTCAGCCACATGCTAGGCAAACCATCAAGGCACATTTTCCGACAAATAAACATCTAAATGAATAATTACTCTGTGATAGTTCCTTAGTACGTAGTAATTTTGAAAGAAATGGGAAAAAACGAAAAAATGGCAATCATAGGAAAATCGAACACATACCTATATATACGCCATATCTGGCTAAAAAAAGAAGATAGGCATGGGTAGCCAGATCATCTAGAAACACTTTCCAACACTATAAAATTATAAGTTTTGCGACACTACTTGCCAATTCCTTACGGTAACATGACTAAGCAAAAAATGCAAAACAAATAAAAAGGGGCACTCGTGGAAAAATGGCCATTCTAATATACGGCATTTCAGAAAAAAAAAATTTCAGCCACGTGCTAGGCAAACCATCAAGGCACATTTTCCGACAAATAAACATATAAATGAAATATTACTCTGTGATAGTTCCTTAGTACGTAGTAATTTTGAAAGAAATGGGAAAAAATGAAAAAATGGCAATCACAGGAAAATCGAACACATACTTATATATACGCCATATCTGGCTAAAAAAAAAATAGGCATGGGTAGCCAGATCATCTAGAAACACTTTCCAACACTATAAAAATATAAGTTTTGCGACACTACTTGCTAATTCCTTACGGTAACATGACTAAGCAAAAAAATGCAAAACAAATAAAAAGGGGCACTCGCGGAAAAATGCCCAACATTCTAATATACGGCATCTCAGATAAAAAAAAAGACATGCACGTGTTAGCCCAACCATCAAGGCATACTTTCTAACACATAAACATGAAAAAAAAATCAATAATATACGGCAATTCCTTACTACGTAGTAAATTTTTACAAATATTGAAAAAAAAAACAGAAATTGGCAACCGCAGTTAAATACCCAATATACCAATAACTACGTCGTATCTGACAAAAACAAAATCACGCATGGGTAGCCAGATCATCTAGACAAACTTTCCAACACTAAAAAAGCAAAAGTTTTACGATACTATTTCGCAATATCTTACGGAAAAATGACTTGGCAAAAAAATGAAAAAAAAAATGAAAAAGGGACACTCGCGGTAAAATGCCCGACATTCTAATATACGGCATCTCAGATAAAAAAAAAGACATGCACGTGTTAGCCCAACCACCAAGGCACACTTTCTAACACATAAACATGAAAAAAAAAATGAATAATATACGGCAATTCCTTACTACGTAGTAATTTTTACAAATATTGAAAAAAAAAACAGAAATTGGTAACCGCAGTTAAATACCCAATATACCAATAACTACGTCGTATCTGACAAAAACAAAGTCATGCATGGGTAGCCAGATCATCTAGACACACTTTCCAACACTAAACAAGCAAAAGTTTTACGACCCTATTTGGCAATATCTTACGGAAAAATGACTTGGCAAAAAAATGAAAAAAAATGAAAAAGGGGCACTCGCGGTAAAATGGTCCTCGTGGTGATGAACGACATTTTAACTAAAAAAAAAATCATGCACATGGTAGCCAAACAATCCACCAAGACTTTCCACAACTGATAACCTATACAAGTTGCACCATTCTACGACAATTTCATAATACGTAATAACTTTGATAATTATGCAAACTACCTTAGAAGGGTAAACTCGGTCGCGCTCGACCCCGACGCGTTTCAGAAATCGGGGAAGGAGTACAGCTACAGCAATGCACATCTGGACACTACTAGAGCGTGTAGGGGAGACACCTCCTGCAGGTCGATCACCCACAAATTCAGTCACGGGGGTGAGTCACGTGAGAAAAACCTGTTTTCTTTTGACGCTGGGGGTCGCAAACGACCCATCGTACCTATCCAGGGTTAATTGCAGCTTCACTTGTGTCATCTGTAGGCTGCGAAGTCTTAAACACTTCCCGAACTTCCCTACCTGCTGTATGAAGTAATAATGCCTTCTTTTGTGCATCCTTCATGTTCCCTAATGCTTCTAAATAAATCTTAAATTCCTCATACCACTGTTGCCATCGTGTTGCAACAGAATTAGGCTCAGCAGTGATGCTGAAAGCTAGCGGATGCTCGATGTTAAAAGGCATTTTGTTTGCTTACCTTAATAACTGTGGTGGGTTAAGTTACTGTTCTGCAGTCACAAGTGTACTTCCTACCTAACCAACTTTAAATTTCACCCTTTTGTGTATTTGATGAAATTCCTATTCTGCTGCTGGTAAAATCTTCATTGGGCGATTTTACTCCTGTCCCCTGATGTACAAAGACCTTCTCTTGTGCTGGCCGTCCTTGTGCATAGGCTCCAATGCTTCTCCCTGCTTGCTTCTCCCTGCTTGTCCGTCGTCCTCTACGTCGCCAAATGTTCGATATTGATGCTTAGGTAGGAAGTTCTATTAACCATAATAATTACCTGGAACATAGATGAACAATCGTTTGTAATTATTTCTCAGCTGATCCCATCTCGTCGATGTGTGCTTGATGGATAATAAGACGTTGGTATTCTAAAAGATACCTTTAATGTATAAAAGACTACATTGTAAACTTCACTCTGTGACAGCTGACTCTCAAGTGTGTATGGAGCGTCTTACGCAATCTCATAAACCAAAACATTGCTAAACAAAAGAGCATCGCTCTGAAAAGACTTAAATCCTACTCCAGTACAAACCATAAAGAATCACATCCTATCTTTGAGGTAACCAACAAATGTTTGAATCCTAATACCAAAACAAATCATTACTCTTATGTACAAAGCATAACATGTCTTATTCATGCAATATGATGCAATGTTGCGCAATACCTGCAACACTTGAAATAATATAGTACATTGTTACAATAATACATAACAGTCCCGTTCCTGACAGCGACTGGGTAATGAAAAAAATATTGTAAGTGTTGTGTGAGAAGGATTTGGAAAAGTAAGGGGGGAGGAATGTGGAAGATTAATTTTTTTTTTTTTTATTTATTTTTTTTTGTTTGCCAAATCCTGAGAGAGAGAGAGAGAGAGAGAGAGAGAGAGAGAGAGAGAGAGAGAGAGAGAGAGAGAGAGAAAGAGAGAGAGAGAGAGGTAGTTAGTGTATCGATTGTTTGTTGTGAGAAAGACTATTGGTATAAATGAGATTGTTTGTTTATGTTTTTAGTTAGGTTACGACAGTGGTGAATTTCTTGGGTGAATGCTTATTTTGATTGGACTGCTGTAAGCGTCAGTTCTTCTGATTTGAATGCTGGGTTATCATTATTATTTACCAGCGTGGAAGTGTTTAATTATTTTGAAAGTAAGTACAGTTTTGTTTATCTTTGCTTGTTGTGATTGTGAATAATAGGAACAATTATTATTTATCTTTGATTAGAGTGCGATAGTTTAGTTAGCTACGAGTGTTCATAAGTGTTTTTCTTTTTTTATTTTGGCAGGCCGTAATTCCTCCTTTGGAGAGAGTTCACTTGAATGTTTACTTGATTGTTCATGACTTGGCTTGTATAAGGAACTTGATAAGGCTGCTGAGATTTCGATAATTGTTGATGACCTGGACCAAATTAAATTCCAATTGCTGTTGTTTATGATGATGATGATTGTTATGTATTATTGTAATGTACTATATTATTTCAAGTGTTGCAGGTATTGCGCAACATTGCATCATATTGCATGAATAAGACATGTTATGCTTTGTACATAAGAGTAATGATTTGTTTTAGTATTAGGATTCAAACATTTGTTGATTACCTCAAAGATAGGATGTGATTCTTTATGATTTGTACTGGAGTAGGATTTAAGTCTTTTCAGAGCGATGCTCTTTTGTTTAGCAATGTTTTGGTTTGTCAGATTGTGTAAGACGCTCCATATACACTTGGGAGTTAGCTGTCACAGAGTAAACAGTACAATGTAGTCTTTTATACAGTAAACGTATTTTTTAGAATACCAACGTCTTATTACCCATCAAGCCAAAATTGACGACATCAGATTGGATCAGCTGAGAAATAATTACTAACGATTGTTCATCTATTTTCCGGGTAATTATTATGGTCAATAGAACTTCCTACCAAAGTACCAAATCCCACATTGACGACATCAGAAGGGATCAGCTGAGAAATAATTACTAACGATTGTTCATCTATGTTCCAGGTAATTATTATGGTCAATAGAACTTCCTACCAAAGTACCAAATCCCACATTGGCGACGTTTAGGACGACGGACAAGCAGGGAGAAGCATTGGACCCTATGCACAAGGACGGCCAGCACAAGAGAAGTTCCGTTTTTACATCAGGGGACAAGAGTAAAATCGCCCAATGAAGATTTTACCAGCAGCAGAATAGGAATTTCATCAAATACACAAAAGGGTGAAATTTAAAGTTGGGTAGGTAGGTAGGAAGTACACTTGTGACTGCAGAACAGTAGCTTATCCTACCACAGTTATTAAGGTAAGCAAACAAAATGCCTTTTAATATCGAACACCCACAAGGTTTCAGCATCACTGCTGAGCCTAATTCTGTTGCAACACGATGGCAACAGTGGTGTGAGGAATTTAAGATTTATTTAGAAGCATTAGGGAACATGAAGGATGCACAAAAGAAGGCATTATTACTTCGTAGAGCAGGTAGGGAAGTTCGGGAAGTGTTTAAGACTTTGCAGCCTACAGATGACACAAGTGAAGCTGCAATTAAGGCTCTTACCACATATTTTGCTCCTCAGGTCAATAAATTTTTTGAAAGATACCAGTTTTCAGCGCAGGCTTATCAGAAAGAAAATGAAAGTTTAGATGCCTTTGTGACTAGACTAAAGAATTTATCTGTTTCATGTGAATTTCTAGAGTTAGAAAATGTTATCATAGATCAAGTAATTGTACATTGCACATCAGAAGAGCTAAGAAAGAAATTATTGCAAGATAAAGATTTAACATTAGAAAAGGTATTGATAACAGGCAGAGCTTTAGAAACATCAAATAGGCAAAGTAACATAATAGGTAGTTCTACAAGCAATAGAATGGAAAATTCTAAAATTAATACAGTAGGTTCTAAGTGGAAAACCAATGAGAATCAGAGAAGGAATATGTCAAAGCCTAGTCATAGAAAAGTGCCTAACACTAATGTTCATAAATATCAGAATCCGGCTTATACACAGAAACAACAGGAAAAACCCAAGTGTTTTAGGTGTGGTAAAACTGATCATCTTGCATACGAAGCAAAGAAATGCCCTGCTACTGGACAGACATGCCAGAATTGCAGAAAGCTGGGTCATTTTGCAACTGCTTGTAGATTTCCTAAACAGTACGCAAAGAAAATAAATGCTACAGTTGATACTATGGGTCAAGAGAATATTGAGGAAAATGTTCATGATAATCAGGTTAGTTCAGAAATTGATTTTGCGTTTCACATAAACTCAGTCATCAAATGGGCAAAGAAACATATGGTAGAAGTAATCATAAATGGTAAACCAATTTTGATGCAAGTTGACACAGCAGCCGATGTATCAATTATGTCTGAGAAAATGGCTAAAAGCATTCCTAATTTGTTATTAGAAGGTACAAATAGAGTTTTGAAAAGTTATAATGGTTTTGATATTCAGGTAATAGGTCCTTCGAACGTAGAAGTACAGTAAAAGAACAGAAATTAGAGAGAATGCCATTAACAGTAGTTAAAGGTAATGGACAAACTTTGCTAGGTTTGGATTGGCTACAGTATTTGAAGTTAGATTGGCCTAGTATTTTGAAGGTTGCAGGTAAACAAGATGAAAACAAAAATGAAATATCTATGGATAACATCATATCAGAGTTTCAAGACATATTTGAAGATAAAATAGGTACAGTAAAGAACGCAAAGGCAATTTTAGTTTTGAAACCTGACAGTTCTCCTAGATTTTTTGTTTCGAGACCAGTACAGTATGCATTGAAAAGTGCAGTTGAAACAGAAATCAAGAAATTAGAAAGTGAAGGTTCTTGGGAAAAGGTTACATATTCAGATTGGGCTACACCATTAGTTCCTATTGTGAAGGAAAGTGGACAGGTTAGGTTATGTGGGGATTACAAAGTAACGTTAAATCCACAACTGCAAGTAGCTCAACATCCCTTACCAAATCCGAAAGACATGTTTGCAACTATGTCAGAATGCAGTGTTTTTTCTAAATTAGATTTAAGACAAGCATTTCAACAGCTTCCCATGGGTGAAAGTTCACAAGAATTATGTACAGTAAATACATCCTTAGGTTTGTTTAGGCCAAAGAGATTACCTTATGGAGTTGCAAGTAGTCCAGCTATATGGCAACAAACTATGGATAAGATTTTTTCAGGAATGCAAGGAGTATTAATTTTTATAGATGATATTTTAATTGTGGGTAAAGACACAAGAGAACATAGAGAAAGATTGCGAACAGTTCTGAAGAAGTTGAAGGAACATAATATTAGAGTAAATAAGAACAAATGTATTTTAGAAGTTGATTCAGTGGAATACTTAGGTTTTGTAATAAATGGCAAGGGTATTCACAAAACTAAAGAGAAGATTAAAGCTGTACAATCAACAAAAGTGCCAGAAAATGTTAAGGAATTACAATCATTTCTAGGTTTAGTAACATTTTATGGGAATTTCATTCAGAATTTGTCTACAATTGCACATCCATTGTATACTCTGTTGAATAAGGGTGTAGAATGGAAGTGGACAAAAGAGTGTCAGGAATCTTTTGAAAGAATCAAGCAGGAAATAACCTCACCTACATTCCTAGTACATTATCAAATGGATTTACCAGTTAAATTAGTATGTGATGCATCAAACATAGGTCTAGGTGCAGTATTATCTCATGTAACACCAGATGGAACAGAAAAACCAATTGCATTCACTTCTAGAGTATTGAACAAGGCAAAAGGAATTACTCTTAAATAGAAAAGGAAGGTTTAGCATTAGTTTATGGAGTTAAAAAATTCCATATGTATCTTTATGGAAGGAAAAAGTTCACACTTGTTACAGATCATAAACCTTTATTAGCAATATTAGGTCCAAAAGCAAGTTTACCTACGTTGGTGGCTGCAAGACTACAACGTTGGGCAGTTACGTTAGCAGCGTACCACTATGATATAGAATACCGTCCAACATCAAATATGGGTAATGCAGATGCTTTATCCAGATTACCCGTAGACAAAGCTCCAGAAGAGTATGATGACAGTGTTCTGTTAATTTCTGTATATGATGTACCAATAACTGCAAAAGATGTAGCACACAGTACCAAGCAAGACCAAGTACTTAGTAAGGTTTTGGAGAGTTTAATAACAGGTAGGGACTTATGTGGAAAAGAGGAAATTTGTAAACCGTATAAGGATATATGGTATGAACTGAGTGTGACACAAGGAATAGTGATGAGAGGTTCCAGGGTAGTTATTCCTAATTCACTGAGAAATAAGGTTTTGTCTGAAATACATGCTGATCACCAAGGTATTGTAAGATCAAAGTCCATTGCGAGAACTTTTGTATGGTGGCCAGGTGTAGATAAAGATGTGGAATGTTATATAAAGAATTGTATGAATTGTGTTATACAACAGAACAATCCTCAATTTGCTAGAATGCACCCGTGGGAGTTACCTAGGTATCCATGGCAAAGAGTGCATATAGATTTTGCAGGTCCTTTTTTGAATTATTTGTTTTTGATAGTAGTAGATGCTTACAGTAAGTGGCCAGAAATTATCCCAATGAAGACAACAACGTCTTACGCCACAATGAAAGAGTTAATGCAAATTTTTTCAACGCATGGTATTCCAGAAAGAATTGTTACAGATAATGGTCCACAGTTTACCTCACAAGAGTTTAAAGAATTTTGTAATATCAATGGTATAAAGCATACATTTTCAGCTACATATCATCCATCTACTAATGGAGAGGCTGAAAGATTTGTCCAAACGTTTAAGCACAATATGAAGTGTAGAAAAGCAAATTCAGGTAATATATTTTTGCATGTGTCAAAATTTTTATTGTCTTATAGAACAACGCCGCACAGCACAACAGGCATGGCACCCTCAAATTTGTTGATGGGGAGGAGGATAAGGTGTAAGTTAGATTTGTTGTATCCAAGTTTGCAAAGTGATTTAGAAGATAAAGGGTATAAACAAGTAGCAAAGCTTCCTAATGTAAGACATTTTTTACCTTTGTCTGATGTCATGGTAAGATCGTACAACACTCCAGAGAAGTGGGTACCAGGAGAGATTGTAAGAGAGATAGGAAATTTACATTATGATGTTCGTGTTGGTGATAATGTTGTAAAACATCATGTTGATCAATTACAGGCGTTAAACAGAAAGACAGTAGAGCATGTGAATGTTAGAGATGAGAAACTTAAAGAAGTAGTTAGATCAAATGAGTCAAATATTAACCAAGATGGTCCAACATCCAATGTAGATTCAGAACCAATTCTTGTACCAGTACAAGATGAGGTTAAAGTGCTTCCTAATAGGATTAACAGAGGAAAGCCCCCTGAGAGATTAGATTTATGAAGATTTTTACAATGTCAAGTTGAGGGGAGGAGACTGTTATGTATTATTGTAATGTACTATATTATTTCAAGTGTTGCAGGTATTGCGCAACATTGCATCATATTGCATGAATAAGACATGTTATGCTTTGTACATAGGAGTAATGATTTGTTTTGGTATTAGGATTCAAACATTTGTTGATTACCTCAAAGATAGGATGTGATTCTTTATGATTTGTACTGGAGTAGGATTTAAGTCTTTTCAGAGCGATGCTCTTTTGTTTAGCAATGTTTTGGTTTGTCAGATTGTGTAAGACGCTCCATATACACTTGTGAGTTAGCTGTCACAGAGTAAACAGTACAATGTAGTCTTTTATACAGTAAACGTATTTTTTAGAATACCAACGTCTTATTACCCATCAAGCCAAAATTGACGACATCAGATGGGATCAGAAGAGAAATAATTACTAACGATTGTTCATCTATGTTCCAGTTAATTATTATGGTCAATAGAACTTCCTACCAAAGTAGCAAATCCCACAATGATGATGATGATAATAAAAACCACCCCAATCAGGGAAGTAGCTGTGGCAAATTGCCACCCAGTGGACTGTTGAGCACAAAACAGTGATAGTAGTTGTTTACCGTTAAAGACAGTTGGCAGTGTGTGGACGACTGTCCATAAAATGTATATGTTTCTGTGTTTTGGAGTTTGGGTTGTGATAAATTTTAGTTTGTTTTGTTAGTGTTTAGTTTTAAGCTTTATTTTTTTTGAGGGTTTATTTGAATGGTGGTATGATTGATGTCTATTTTGTGTTAAGTGTATGATTAGTGATAAGTGTGATTTTTTTTGGTTTATGTTGAGTATCTTCGTTTGTAAGGAAATATATTTTAAGGATATGTTTTTTTTTTTTTTTTTTTTTTGTCCTTTTGTCTAAGAGTCCAGTTTATGATAAAGTAAGGGGGAAGTTTGTGTTTAGGAGAAAATTGTCTGTTAGAGTGATCAAGGGTGTGGGGGTTGTTCTTGCGACATCCCGCCACATTATTTAGGCGCCCGAACAGGGACTGCCGAGGTGGGATTGGAAGCTGGACTGTTAGGCAAAGGACTAAATTAGGATTAGGAATTAGATATAAAGCTGATGAAAAATGGAGGAGCCATTAAGGGTTTTGAAGGAGGAATTGCGGCTGAGTAAAGAGCGTGAGGAGAGGTTGCTAGTAGAGAATGAGAGGTTGAACTGTGAGAATGAAAAGATGCAAAGGAAACTGAGGGAAATTCCGGGGACTGTGGAGAGAGTGGAAGAGGGTGTTGGTATGAGAATGCAAAAGAATGAAGAACAAATGAAGAACCGAATGGAAGCTATGATTGGGCAATAAATAGGAATGATGAAACTTTCATGGGTGAAGGAGTAGTCGGAGGAGTGGCCTCTGCTACGGGTAAAGGGTTGCTGGTAGAAGAGAAGGTTAAGGTAGGTGATAATGGGAAAGGAGGTGATAGTGATAGTAATAGTAATAGTGATAGTGAGATTGAAGATAAGGGAATTAGGCGTAGTAAGGATGAACAAAAATGTGATAGGAAGAATGAGAAGAAAGGTAAAAGTGATGTGAAGAAAGAGAAAAAAAAAGTGTCAGGATAATAGCAAGGATAATCGTGAATGGGTGAAAGTGGTATGTAAGAAAAAGGGTAAGAAGGGAATGGTTAAGGATAGGAATTTAAGTGTTGAAGTAGATTCATTATATTCCAATAATGAAGAAGGTAACAAAGGAGTATGCAGTGATGATAGCAGTGAGAACGAACGTGATGTGTGTAAGACTGTATTTATGAGAGAGGTACCTCGGTGTGAAAGGTTCAATGAGCATAGTAGTTGGGATGTATATGAATTTTTCAAGGAGTATGAGAGGTATTGTCAGGATAAGTATGGTGATAGTGAGAGAGTTTGGGCTAGGGAGTTAGGAGAATATTTGACTGGGTATTAGTTGACGATGTATGGTGTGGTAATGAGTGTAGGTGACATTGATTATGAGAGTGTGAAAAAGAGAATAATTGAGCAGGTAAAACGTATAAAAGTGAGCGTTAGGTATAAGCGTAAGAATGATTTTGATGAGGCAAAGATGAATGCAGGAGAAGCTATGTCAAAATATGTATGTCTGATGGAAACTTTAGCTAGGAAGAAGTATGGGGATAAAGGTATAAATGAGAATAATGAGTTAATGAGGAAGTTTTTGGCGACCATACCTGAGAATGTGTGTGAATTTATTAATCTAAAACGGAAGGAGAAAATGAGGTGGACGCAATAGATATTGACATGGGATCATATACTAGAGATAATTGAGGATTATGAGTTAGATAGGTGCATAAAAGAAAGTAAATCTGTGAGTGTAAGAACTGGAATGGAAGAAAGTGTAATAGAATTTGATAGTTATAAGGATGCAATTTTGAAAAGGCCAATGAGGAATGCTAATCAGGTAATAGATAGGAGTGTTATGGCAAGTAACGGAGGAACTGTGCAAGCAAATGGTGGATTTAGGCTGGGTAATAGGCGCAATAAGGATAAAAGTTTCAGTGCGCAACGAGACATGTCAAATAGTCGTGTCCGTGATAAAAAGTGTTATAGCTGTGGGAAAGTAGGGCGTAAGAAGAATGAATGTAGATGGGCTCTAGGTGCTTGTTTTGGATGAGGTGATGAGGTAGGGCATAGAATTAGCGAGTGCAAGAAAGAGAAAGTGGTAAAATGTTATCGATGTGGTATGACTGGGCACATAGCGAGTGGATCTCATCGTAATTGTATGCATGTGATTTGTGGTAATTGTGGTAAGGATGGTCATTACACTAGAGTGTGCAAGGAGCTGCGGGGTAAGTGTACTGAATGTGGTGCATATGGGCATGTAACTAGAGTATGTAGGAGGAAGGGATTAAGTCAGCCAGGATGTTCGGGAAACTAGAGTGTAAGAGGGTATAACTGGATGAGTCCTCCTGTGTGTAAGGAAGGAATAGGAACAATGTTTGTGAGAATGAGAGGAACAATTGGTTAGAAATGAGCAAGTATGGATCTAGTGTGCATGATATGTTAGGCCTGGAAAATAAACAATTAGTGTTAGTTGAATATTGGAAAAAGAGGCGTTTGAAAGTTTTAAGTTAGACTGAAAAAGGGAAACTTTTATAAGTAAAAGTAAGAATAGAAACAAGTATGATAAGGGTGTAAATATGTAAGTATGTATGGAAGATAAATGTGTTAATACAGATGAATCATGGCTTAGTATGAATGATACCTATAGTGTGTGTGGCATTTCATTAGATGGTGTAAAAGAAAGGATGACGAATGAGAGAATGAGAGATAGGAGAATGATAACTAGCATGAATGAATCTTTTGCTAAAGTTGAGAATGTTTTTGATGAAATGGATGAACTGTTTACAGAAATGAGTGTAATTTTAGGGCCAGATGAGAACGAGGTAGATATGGTTGTACATGATATATTAGATGATAGGGATTTAGATACGAATAGTGTTAATGTAGCGAATGATTGTGATAAGGAAGAAGTGAATGAGAGAGTATATGAAGGCCCAGTTGCTCGGAGTAGAGGTCCCATTCCTGACAGCGACTGGGTAATGAAAAAAATATTGTAAGTGTTGTGTGAGAAGGATTTAGAAAAATAAGGGGGGAGGAATGTGGAAGATTAATTTTTGTTTTATTTTTATTTATTTTGTTTTGTTTGACAAATCCTGAGAGAGAGAGAGAGAGAGAGAGAGAGAGAGAGAGAGAGAGAGAGAGAGAGAGAGAGAGAGAGAGAGAGAGAGGGGGGGGGTAGTTAGTGTATCGATTGTTTGTTGTGAGAAAGACTATTGGTATAAATGAGATTGTTTGTTTATGTTTTTAGTTAGGTTACGACAGTGGTGAATTTCTTGGGTGAATGCTTATTTTCATTGGACTGCTGTAAGCGTCAGTTCTTCTGATTTGAATGCTGGGTTATCATTATTATTTACCAGCGTGGAAGTGTTTAATCTTTTTGAAAGTAAGTACAGTTTTGTTTATCTTTGCTTGTTGTGATTGTGAATGATAGGAACAATTATTATTTATCTTTGATTATAGTGCGATATTTTAGTTAGCTACGAGTGTTCATAAGTGTTTTTCTTTTTTTATTTTGGCAGGCCGTAATTCCTCCTTTGGAGAGAGTTCACTTGAATGTTTACTCGATTGTTGATGACTTGGCTTGTATAAGGAACTTGATAAGGCTGCTGAGATTTCGATAATTGTTGATGACCCGGACCAAATTAGATTCCGATTGCTGTTGTTAATGATGATGAAGATGATGATGATAATAAAAACCACCCCAATCAGGGAAGTAGCTGTGGCAAATTGCCACCCAGTGGACTGTTGAGCACAAAACCGTGATAGTAGTTGTTTTCCGTTAAAGACAGTTGGCAGTGTGTGGTCGACTGTCCATAAAATGTATATGTTTGTGTGTTTTGGAGTTTGGGTTGTTGTAGATTTAAGTTTGTTTTGTTAGTTTTTAGTTTTAAGCTTTATTTATTTTGAGGGTTTATTTGAATGGTGGTATGATTGATGTCTATTTTGTGGTATGTGTATGATTAGTCATAAGTGTGATTTTTTTTGGTTTATGTTGAGCATTTTAGTTTGTTAGGAAATATAGTTTCAAGGATATGTTTTTTTTTTTTTTTTTTTTTGTCCTTTTCTCTAAGAGTCCAGTTTATGATAAAGTAAGGGGGAAGTTTGTGTTGAGGAGAAAATTGTCTGTTAGAATGATCAAGGGTGTGGGGGTTATTCTTAGGACATCCCGCCACATTATTTTGGCGCCCGAACAGGGACTGCCGAGGTGGGATTGGAAGCTGGACTATTAGGCAAAGGACTATATTAGGATTAGGAATTAGATATAAGGTTGATGAAAAATGGAGGAGCCATTAAGGGTTTTGAAGGAGGAATTGCGGCTGAGTAAGGAGCGTTGGGAGAGGTTGCTAGTAGAGAATGAGAGGTTGAACTGTGAGAATGAAGAGATGCAAAGGAAACTGAGGGAAATTCCGGGGACTGTGGAGAGAGTGGAAGAGGGTGTTGATATGAGGATGCAAAAGAATGAAGAACAAATGAAGAAACGAATGGAAGCTATGATTGGGCAAGTAATGGGAATGATGAAACTTTCATGGGTGAAGGAGCAGTCGGAGGAGTGGCCTCTGCTACGGGTAAAGGGTTGCTGGTAGAAGAGAAGGTTAAGGTAGGTGATAATGGGTAAGGAGGTGATAGTGATAGTAATAGTAATAGTGATAGAGATTCAAGATAAGGGAATTAGGCATAGTAAGGATGAACAAAAATGTGATAGGAAGAATGAGAAGAAAGGTAAAAGTGATGTGAAGAAAGAGAAAAAAAAGTGTCAGGATAATAGCAAGGATAATCGTGAATGGGTGAAAGTGGTAAGTAAGAAAAAGGGTAAGAAGGGAATGGTTAAGGATAGGAATTTAAGTGTTAAAGTGGATTCATTATATCCAATGATGAAGAAGGTAACAAAGGAGTATGCAGTGATGATAGCAGTGAGAACGAACGTGATGTGTGTAAGACTGTATTTATGAGAGAGGTACCTCGGTGTGAAAGGTTCAATGAGCATAGTAGTAGGGATGTATATGAATTTTTCAAGGAGTATGAGAGGTATTGTTAGGATAAGTATGGTGATAGTAAGAGATTTGGGCTAGGGAGTTAGGAGAATATTTTACTGGGTATTTGTTGACGATGTTTGGTGTGATAATGAGTGTAGGTGACGTTGATTATGAGAGTGTGAAAAGAGAATAATTCAGCAGGTAAAACGTATGAAAAGTGAGCATTAGGTATAAGTGTAAGAATGATTTTGATGAGGCAAGGTTGAATGCAGGAGAAGCTATGTCAATGTATGTATGTCTGATGGAAACTTTAGCTAGGAAGAAGTATAGGGATAAAGGTATAAATGAGAATAAGGAGTTAATGAGGAAGTTTCTGGCGACCATACCTAAGAATGTGTGTGAATTTATTAATCTAAAACGGAAGGAGAAAAGGAGGTGGACGTAAGAGATATTGACATAGGATGATATACTAAGAGATAATTGAGGATTATGAGTTAGATAGGTGCATAAAAGAAATTAAATCTGTGGGTGTAAGAACTGGAGTGGAAGAAAGTGTAATAGAATTTGATAGTTAAAAGGATACAATTTTGAGAAGGCCAATGAAGAATGCTAATCAGGTAATTGATAGGAGTGTTAGGGCAAGTAACGGAGGAACTGTGCAAGCAAATGGTGGATTTAGGCTGGGTAATTGGCGCAATAAGGATAAAAGTGTGAGTGTGCAACCAGGTGTGTCAAATAGACGTGTCCGTGATGAAAAGTGTTATAGCTGTGTGGGAAAGTAGGGCATAAGAAGAATGAATGTAGATGGGCTCTAGGTGCTTGTTTTGGATGTGGTAAGGTAGGGCATAGAATTAGCGAATACAAGAAAGAGAAAGTGGTAAAATGTTATTGGAGTGGTATGACTGGGCACATAGCGAGTGGATGTCGTAGTAATCGTATGAATGTGATTTGTGGTAATTGTGGTAAGGATGGTCATTATGCTAGAATGTGCAAGGAGCTGCAGGGTAAGTGTACTGAATGTGGTGCAGATGGGCATGTAGCTAGAGTATGTAGGAGGAAGGGATTAAGTCAGCCAGGATGTTCGGGAAACTAGAGTGTAAGAGGGTATAGCTGGATGAGTCCTCCTGTGTGTGAGGAAGGAATAGGAACAATGTTTGTGAGAATGAGATGAATAATTGGTTAGAAATGAGCAAGTATGGATCTAGTATGCATGATATGTTAGGCCTGGAAAATAAACAATTAGTGTTAGTTGAATATAGGAAAAAGAGGCGTTTGAAAGGGTTAAGTTAGGCTGAAAAAGGGAAGATTTTATAAGTAAAAGTGAGAATAGAAACAAGTATGACAAGGGTGTAAATGTGCAAGATGTATGGAAGATAAATGTGTTAATACAAAGGAATCATGGCTGATTATGAATGATACCTATAGTGTGTGTGGCTTTTCCTTAGATGATGTAAAAGAAAGGATGATGAATGAGAGAATGATAGATAGGAAAATAATAAGTAGCATGAATGAATCTTTTGCTAAAGTTGAGAATGTTTTTGATGAAATGGATGAACTGTTTACAGAAATGAGTGTAATTTTAGGGCCAGATGAGAACGAGGTAGATATGGTTGTACATGATATATTAGATGATAGGGATTTAGATAAGAATAGTGTTAATGTAGCGAATGATTGTGATAAGGAAGAAGTGAATGAGAGAGTATATGAAGGCCCAGTTGCTCGGAGTAGAGGTCCCATCCCTGACAGCGACTGGGTAATGAAAAAAATATTGTAAGTGTTGTGTGAGAAGGATTTAGAAAAGTAAGGGGGGAGGAATGTGGAAGATTAATTTTTGTTTTATTTTTATTTATTTTGTTTTGTTTGCCAAATCCTGAGAGAGAGAGAGAGAGAGAGAGAGAGAGAGAGAGAGAGAGAGAGAGAGAGAGAGAGAGAGAGAGAGAGAGAGAGAGAGAGGGGGGGTAGTTAGTGTATCGATTGTTTGTTGTGAGAAAGACTATTGGTATAAATGAGATTGTTTGTTTATTTTTTTAGTTAGGTTACGACAGTGGTGAATTTCTTGGGTGAATGCTTATTTTCATTGGACTGCTGTAAGCATCAGTTCTTCTGATTTGAATGCTGGGTTATCATTATTATTTACCAGCGTGGAGGTGTTTAATCTTTTTGAAAGTAAGTACAGTTATGTTTATCTTTGCTTGTTGTGATTGTGAATGATAGGAACAATTATTATTTATCTTTGATTATAGTGCGATAGTTTAGTTAGCTACGAGTGTTCATAAGTATTTTTCTTTTTTTATTTTGGCAGGCCGTAATTCCTCCTTTGGAGAGAGTTCACTTGAATGTTTACTCGAATGTTCATGACTTGGCTTGTATAAGGAACTTGATAAGGCTGCTGAGATTTCGATAATTGTTGATGACCCGGACCAAATTAAATTCCGATGGCTGTTGTTGATGATGATGAAGATGATGATGATAATAAAAACCACCCCAATCAGGGAAGTAGCTGTGGCAAATTGCCATCCAGTGGACTGTTGAGCACAAAACCGTGATATTAGTTGTTTTCCGTTAAAGACAGTTGGCAGTGTGTGGTCGACTGGCCATAAAATGTATATGTTTGTGTGTTTTAGAGTTTGGGTTGTGGTAAATTTAAGTTTGTTTTGTTAGTGTTTAGTTTGAAGCTTTATTTATTTTGAGGGTTTATTTGAATGGTGGTATGATTGATGTCTATTTTGTGGTAAGTGTATGATTAGTCATAAGTGTGATTTTTTTGGTTTATGTTGAGCATTTTAGTTTGTTAGGAAATATAGTTTCAGGGATATGTTTTTTTTTTTTTTTTGTCCTTTTGTCTAAGAGTCCAGTTCATTATAAAGTAAGGGGGAAGTTTGTGTTGAGGAGAAAATTGTCTGTTAGAGTGATCAAGGGTGTGGGGGTTATTCTTGCGACATCCCGCCACATTATTTTGGCGCCCGAACAGGGACTGTCGAGGTGGGATTGGAAGCTGGACTGTTGGGCAAAGGACTAAATTAGGATTAGGAATTAGATATAAGGTTGATGAAAAATGGAGGAGCCATTTAGGGTTTTGAAGGAGGAATTGCGGCTGAGTAAGGAGCGTTGGGAGAGGTTGCTAGTTGAGAATGAGAGGTTGAACTGTGAGAATGAAGAGATGCAAAGGAAACTGAGGGAAATTCCGGGGACTGTGGAGAGAGTGGAAAAGGGTGTTGATATGAGGATGCAAAAGAATGAAGAACAAATGAAGAAACGAATGGAAGCTATGATTGGGCAAGTAATGGGAATGATGAAACTTTCATGGGTGAAGGAGCAGTCGGAGGAGTGGCCTCTGCTACGGGTAAAGGGTTGCTGGTAGAAGAGAAGGTTAAGGTAGGTGATAATGGGAAAGGAGGTAATAGTGATAGTAATAGTAATTGTATTAGTGAGATTCAAGATAAGGGAATTAGGCATAGTAAGGATGAACAAAAATGTGATAGGAAGAATGAGAAGAAAGGTAAAAGTGATGTGAAGAAAGAGAAAAAAAAAGTGTCAGGATAATAGCAAGGATAATCGTGAATGGGTGAAAGTGGTAAGTAAGAAAAAGGGTAAGAAGGGAATGGTTAAGGATAGGAATTTAAGTGTTGAAGTGGATTCATTATATTCCAATGAGGAAGAAGGTAACAAAGGAGTATGCAGTAATGATAGCAGTGAGAACGAACGTGATGTGTGTAAGACTGTATTTATGAGAGAGGTACCTCGGTGTGAAAGTTTCAATGAGCATAGCAGTAGGGATGTATATGAATTTTTCAAGGAGTATGAGAGGTATTGTCAGAAGTATTGTGATAGTAAGAGATTTTGGGCTAGGGAGTTATGATAATATTTGACTGGGTATTTGTTGACGATGTATGGTGTGATAATGAGTGTAGGTGACGTTGATTATGAAAGTGTGAAAAAGAGAATAATTGAGCAGGTAAAACGTATAAAAGTGAGCATTAGGTATAAGTGTAAGAATGATTTTGATGAGGCAAGGTTGAATGCAGGAGAAGCTATGTCAATGTATGTATGTCTGATGGAAACTTTAGCTAGGAAGAAGTATAGGGATAAAGGTATAAATGAGAATAAGGAGTTAATGAGGAAGTTTCTGGCGACCATACCTGAGAATGTGTGTGAATTTATTAATCTAAAACGGAAGGAGAAAAGGAGGTGGACGCAAGAGATATTGACATAGGATGATATACTAGAGATAATTAAGGATTATGAGTTAGATAGGTGCATAAAAGAAATTAAATCTGTGGGTGTAAGAACTGGAGTGGAAGAAAGTGTAATAGAATTTGATAGTTAAAAGGATACAATTTTGAGAAGGCCAATGCGGAATGCTAATCAGGTAATTGATAGGAGTATTAGGGCAAGTAACGGAGGACCTGTGCAAGCAAATGGTGGATTTAGGCTGGGTAATTGGCGCAATAAGGATAAAAGTGTGAGTGTGCAACCAGGTATGTCAAATAGTCGTGTCCGTGATGAAAAGTGTTGTAGGTGTGGGAAAGTAGGGCATAAGAAGAATGAATGTAGATGGGTTCTAGGTGCTTGTTTTGGATGTGGTGAGGTAGGGCATAGAATTAGCGAATACAAGAAAGAGAAAGTGGTAAAATGTTATCGGAGTGGTATGACTGGGCACATAGCGAGTGGATGTCGTAGTAATCGTATGAATGTGATTTGTGGTAATTGTGGTAAGGATGGTCATTACGCTAGAGTGTGCAAGGAGCTGCAGGGTAAGTGTACTGAATGTGGTGCATATGGGCATGTAACTAGAGTATATAGGAGGAAGGGATTAAGTCAGCCAGGATGTTTGGGAAACTAGAGTGTAAGAGGGTATAGCTGGATGAGTCCTCCAGTGTGTGTGGAAGGAATAGGAACAATGTTTGTGAGAATGAGATGAATAATTGGTTGGAAATGAGCAAGTATGAATGTAGTATGCATGAGATGTTAGGCCTGGAAAATAAACAATTAGTGTTAGTTGAATATAGGAAAAAGAGGCGTTTGAAAGTTTTAAGTTAGGCTGAAAAAGGGAAGATTTTATAAGTAAAAGTGTGAATAGAAACAAGTATGACAAGGGTGTAAATGTGCAAGAGTGTATGGAAGATAAATGTGTTAATACAGATGAATCATGGCTGATTATGAATGATACCTATAGTGTGTGTGGCTTTTCCTTAGATGATGTAAAAGAAAGGATGACGAATGAGAGAATGAGAGATAGGAAAATGATAAGTAGCATGAATGAATCTTTTGCTAAAGTTAAGAATGTTTTTGATGAAATGGATGAACTGTTTACAGAAATGAGTGTAATTTTAGGGCCAGATGAGAACAAGGTAGATAAGATTGTACATGATATATTAGATGATAGGTATTTAGAAAAAAATAGTGTTAATGTTGCAAATGATTGTGATAAGGAAGAAGTGAATTAGAGAGTATATGGAGGCCGGTCCTGTTCCCGACAGCGACTGGGTAATGAAAATGAGAAGGATTTGGAAAAGTAAGGGGGGAGGAGTGTAGAGGATTAATTTTTTTTTATTTTTATCTTTTTTTTTTTGTTTGCCAAATCCTGAGAGAGAGAGAGAGAGAGAGAGAGAGAGAGAGAGAGAGAGAGAGAGAGAGAGAGAGAGAGAGAGAGAGAGAGAGAGAGTAGTTAATATATTGATTGTTTGTTGTAAGAAAGACTGTTGGTATAAATGAGATTGTTTGTTTATGTTTTTAGTTAGGTTACGACAGTGGTGAATATCTTATGTGAATGCTTATTTTGATTTGACTGCTGTAAGCGTCAGTTCTTTTGATTTGAATGCTGGATTATCATTATTATTTACCAGCGTGGAAGTGTTTAAATATTTTGAAAGTAAGTACAGTTTTGTTTATCTTTGCTTTTCGTGATTGTGAATGATAGGAACAATTATTATTTATCTTTGATTATAGTGCGATAGTTTAGTTAGCTACGAGTGTTCATAAGTATTTTTCTTTTTTTATTTTGGCAGGCCGTAATTCCTCCTTTGGAGAGAGTTCACTTGAATGTTTACTCGATTGTTGATGACTTGGCTTGTATAAGGAACTTGATAAGGCTGCTGAGATTTCAATAATTGTTGAATACCCGGACCGAATTAAATTCCGATTGCTGTTGTTCATGATGATGATGATGATGATAATGATAAAAACCACACCATTCAGGGAAGTAGCTGTGGCAAATTGCCACCCAGTGGACTGTTGGGCAGAAAACCGTGATAGTGGTTGTTTGCCGTTAAAGACAGTTGTCAGTGTGTGGACGACTGTGTTAGTGTCAATAAAATATATATATGTTTCTGTGTTTTGGAGTTTGGGTTTTGGTAAATTTAGGTTTGTTTTGTTAGTGTTTAGTTTTAAGCTTTATTTATTTTGAGGGTTTATTTGAATGGTGGTATGATTGATGTCTATTTTGTGTTAAGTGTATGATTAGTGATAAGTGTGATTTTTTTTGGTTTATGATGAGCGTTTTAGTTTGTAAGGAAATATAGTTTTAAGGATATTTTTTTTCTTTTTTCTTTTGTCCTTTTGTCTAAGAGTCCAGTTTATGATAAAGTAAGGGGAAAGTTTGTGTTGAGGAGACAATTGTCTGTTAGAGTGATCAAGGGTGTGGGTTTGTTCTTGCGACATCCCGCCACAGAGGAAGATAGATAATTTACCAATTGCCTAGAAAAGAGTGAGAGGTCAATGGTGCAAAAAGTAAAAGGACGATGAGTGACAATCGCCTAAACCCTCAAGTTGGGATGACATTTGCAATAATAGGAAGACTCTCTGGAAGCGGTTTTTTTAGGATCAATATTGTTTATGAAATCATTACAAATTTTGATAATAATTTTATATCGTCGAAGTGTAAAAGAAAGCGAGAGGGAAAAAGTTTGGAAAAGCAGGAACCTTTTCTTAACTTCTTTAGTAGACCAAAAAATAGGGTGATTTTTTATAGTGAATTTTAATACAAGGGAAGGTGACACTGATGGAGATTGAGTTTCTTATGTTTATATAGGTCACGGAGTACATGATAATAGAAATGGTCTATTAGCTTCAAAAGATGAACAGTACTTATAATTGATTACAATTGAGTATAACATACTGTAAATGAAACGAAAAAGTTTGCTAATTAGTGGACATAATGATGAAAAAACGAGTATCAATATGCATATCTAATTATCATTTGTTGAGTTATCAAAAGAAATAGGCTCTATACTGCTTAAGAAAACTGTAATATAAATGTAAATATAATCAGAATAGTCGTGTTAGATATTAAGAAAGGACACTGATCATGGACCGAAAACATTGAAAACAGTTGGAAAATATTAAAGGAACAAAAGGGATGGGTAGGGAGTGTTGAAAATTCTATGATGGAATATGGCAGCATTACAGGTGCTTCTGGGTTTGAGAGAGCGTAGAGGAAGTTAAACTAACATCTTGTGGGGTGGAAAATTCCTTTGCATAAAAAAATATTGTCTGACTATATATATATATATATATATATATATATATATATATATATATATATATATATATATATATATATATATATATATATATATATATATATATATTCTCTAACGTCAGGGGAAATGAGTATTTACACCCGGGGGGGGGGGGGGACTACCCCCAACAATTACTGCCCACTAAGGGGTTGTAATTAAGAAAGCGATAAGGGGTGTGAATGATTGAATGTGTGTGTTCGTGCTTATCTATCTAAATATTAAGACGTCATTTTTGACGGCTCGGGTACACTAGTGTATGATTCTTAGTAAGGGAGAAAAGGGAAATTAATTGAGTAGCAGTTTCATAAGAAAAAAAAAAAATAATAATTGGTGATGTTATACAAAAGGATGGGTAGTGAGCGAAAAATAGATTTGAGAAAAGATACTGGGAGAATTAAAAGTCGTTCCAAAATTAAGTAAACTCAAAATCATTTATAAACAAATTGATCTGAGATTTAAAGATGGAATTGGAGAGATTTTATCAGATATGAATATGAAGGAAAGTTGATATTTAGTCAAGTTCAAACAACTGAAATCTGACCATATATGATAAATGTTTTCTATATGATTTTTTTGCTGTTCCTAAATCAAATATTACCTACATAAATCGGAAATACTATAAAAAATATACATATATATATATATATTTGTTTTACAGACTTTTTAGCTATGGTAAGCAGGTCTTCTCGGAGGACACTCCAAAATCAAGCCATTGTTCTCTAGTCTCGGTAATGCCATAGCCTCTGTACCATGGCTCTCCACTCTTGCTTCAGCGTAAACTAGGCCACTCTATTCCACCAGTTTCCTTATTTCCTTTCATCTCAGGGTTATTCTACCCTTGGTCTTATTGTATCTTGCTTTTCTAAGTAGGGTTGTAGTTCACCTAATAATAATAATAATAATAATAATAATAATAATAATAATAATAATAATAATAATAATAATAATAATATGTAAATCAATAATATAACAAAATTCTACCTGCTGCATAACAGCTCCGAAATTGCATTTTCGATTATTGAATGAAATAAAATATAACAGACTCTATATGAATATTATACTCCAGAAAAAAATGCCCAGTAGGAAAAACAAAAGAAACAGAAGGAGATACCTTGCGAGATGGGAAAAAAAAAAGTAACGTTGAAATTTGATCATTCTGCCATTAGGACGGAATGAGGGAAAACCCAGGAAAGCCGAGCAATGTTTCCAAATAGGATGGAGGGAATGAGAAAACCTTTGTTACGTTCTTCGACATCACGGCCTGCAACTCCAAGGAAACCTCTTATTCTAAATTTGAAATGGAAATTGTGCTTTGAGTTTCATGTTGACGAAAAGTTTTCAGATTCGAAAGTCAAGAAGGAAGATGGAATTTTATAGGCGAATCTTGAGGACTCGGTAAAGGCTCAAAAGTGGTGCTATTTCCCTCTGCAGAGAGAGAGAGAGAGAGAGAGAGAGAGAGAGAGAGAGAGAGACTCTCTCTCTCTCTCTGCAGAGGGAAATAGCACCACTTCTGAGCCATTACCGAGTCCTCAAGATTCACCATTAAGGTGATATCTGAGAGGGTAGGTGAATGCAACTAAAGTTCATCAAACAATCGTCGAGTTTATATACAGCAACCTGCGAGCAAGAATGTCACAGAACCTCAAACATAAGGCATCAGCTAGCATGATAACACAGGTTGGTCTATTAACAGTGTAGGGAAGAGCGAGTGATAAGGTGAAAAATCAAAACTACTACGGAGCACGATGAAGTGTGTAACACGTTCATATGACCCCTGAATATTATAAGGAAAATTTCTCAAGTTTGTTGAAGGACAAGGGAATACCTTTACAGGATTACGCTTATCTGGTACGATGATGTTTTAAAAGATGGATAAAGGCCGCTAATGTGAGGAAGATGGTTGATTTGGGAGAATTGATAGTACTAGAACTATATATACGAGGATTTCCTGAACATATTGGAACGTAATTCAGAGAGAGAGAGGTATAGAAACTTGATAAAGGTGCTTCGCAGAGTGAATATTATAATATCAGTTGTAAATCCTCCTTGTGTATCAAGTTTCAACCGTCGTTCCAATCAGGTGTTAAATATTCGCCGAACCATGCAAACCAGTTCGGTAATAACTATGTGAACAAGGTTGATAATTACAGCAGAAGTAGCACTGGTACTATTCCAAAGCAAAATACGTTAGTACCACAGCAACAATCATGAAATCGTCCTCCTTCAAGTATAGTGAAAACGTGCAAAAGGTTAATATTGTCTGTTTTAAGTGAGGCAAAATTGACCCTATCAGTAAGGAATGTTGGTTAAACCAACTGAAAGCAGTCGACTTCACAGAAGGCAAAGAATAAACAATCGGGAAAGGGCGAAGAGGGAATTAAACCAGCCAACGTTTACACAAAGACCAGGACAAACCCAGACAGCGTGGATACCTTTAAACCACACACATATATATATATATATATATATATATATATATATATATATATATATATATATATATATATATATATATATATATATATATATAAATTATGCTAGTAGCAATAGGCGATGGTAAGTGAACCTCGGTGAAGATATTGCGCGACATTGGTTGCAACCACAGTGTGCTGATATGAGGAATACACCCGTTGCTGCAACAGTCTCTTATAGGAGACGGCAATTTTTAAGGGAATAGGAGGTGAAGATGTTACCCATATTTGCTGTTTGAAACTGTCATGCGAGTTGGTGACAGGTAGTTTTGATTTTGCAGTAAAGGATTTATTGGCTGTCGAAGGAGTAGACATCTATCTGGGTAATGAGATTGGTGGAACGGCGGTTGTGCCTTGTCCCATTGTAACGGAGAAACCATTGAAGTATAGTCCTACAACTGAACTCGAAAACGGCTATCCGTATGATTCTTAGTTGTGTGACGACTAGTAGTATGCCAACGAGAGTAGCTGCTGAAGAAGAAAATGACACCAAAGAGTGATGAACTTGAAGGATTTGTTTTCCGAAGAGGAGGATTCCCTTGACGGTACGCAAGAGGAGGACTCCCGAGTAAGCCTAAGAGAAGAGGAACGAGAGATGAGTGCACAAGAAGACAAAGAAGAAATGGACCTGGAAGAAATAGAAAACTCAGCATTAGAAGTAAGACAAGTGAGTAGGAAAAGGCTGATAGGATGACAACGGAAGGATGCAACGTTAACCGGGTTATTGTACCGAGTGGTGCACAAGACAGAGGCACAGGGGTATCCGACTTGTTATTATCTTAAGGATGGGTTGCATTTGAGAAAGAATAGACCCGCCAATATAGATATTCCTTTGAAGAAAGGAATGATGAGTACTATGAAGAAGAGCAAAGTGTAATAGATGATATCCCAGAGAGAGATAGGAAAATAGTTAACCGTAACTTCAATGCTAAACTTGGAAGGAGAAATCAAGGTATAGAGAATGTGATGGGTGTTGAGGGTTTTGGCGAAGTGGCAAATGAAAATGGGGCACATTCTCATAAGTTTTTGTTCAATAAACAATATTGATATTGGACGTACTCTCTTCCAAAACAAGAACACTCATAAATACATACGGAACTCACAATGTGGTAATTACAAAAAATGAATAGATTACATAGCCTTTAATAAAGAGAAATGGGGGACAAATGCAAGAAGCTATAGAGGTGCAAATATTGGTAGTTATCACCAGCTCCTCATTGCCACATTGAAATTAAAATTGGAAGCACCCCAATTGAAATTTGGATAGAATACCTAGGGTTAATACGACTAAGCTTCTAGATGATGAGCACAGAGAATATTTACAATAGAATGTAGTAATCAATTTGCAGTCAATTAATGAAGAAGGGCATGCTATTAACCCCGGACAGGTAGCGTGGATAAACTTTCCCGCTATAGGTAGCGTGGTGTCATATACGTTACGATCACTTTGGGCTCTTATACCTACTTACCATTTTGCCCCCTTTATTTTAGTTTACTAATTTATACACTTTACTTTTAATTGGGGAAAAAGAAAAATATCTTGAATATAGAAATAACACTTTACTTACAAAATTACGAAAATAAGTATAAAAATATAAATTGGTTCAAATAACAGGCACGGAACACTTAAAAATAATGAACTTCACTGATACTGAGTATTTTCTTGAAAATAAAAGAGTTCCTTAGTTGATTGATGTAAAAACATCGATGATTGGAGCAAAACTGCAAAATATGTGAAGAAAAGAAAAAGCTCTTAATTTTTATGTACACAAAATCACTAAAATTTTTGGTGTGAAAGGAAGGCTATATTTTATTGTAGTAGTACTTATCAGATCTGAATGAAATTTTCCAAAAGTCATCTACAATGATCCTAGATGATAGCAAAACAATGAAAAAATATATTTTGTTACTATAAACTAAAAAAGAATGGCCTGGTTTCAATATAACCCTTACCGCACGAGATTTAGGTAAATGAAAGGCAAATTTAGAGTACTAATAAATGATGGATATGCATAAAATTTTGTCAAAGTATTCTAAAAGGACCCTAGATGAGGGCAAAAATGTTAAATATTATATTTAGTAAGTATAAATCTGTCAAAAAAATTAATTCATGAAACTTACCACGTGCGATGGCACTGGTCGCAGACGTAGTTGACATGCGAGTTACATGTAGGCTTATGGCACTTCGCACACAGAAGCTTAGTCCTGGTATTAGAAGTCGAAGGCCAGAGAGGCCATCTGTGGCGCTTCTCACTTCGTTTTTGAGTTTCTGGGGCTTCGTCTTCGGGCTCTTTTATCTAAAAAACAGGCCAAATGAGGTAAGTCACGTCCCTTAGGGGGTACCTCTTTTGCCCAAGTCGACTAAGTGCCCAATCACTGGTGAGTTTCATGGCCAAATCTGCATAAAACTGTCTCATGTTGTATAGCTTGATGCCAAGCAAGTTTTGGTGGATATAGAATGAATTGTTCACCACAATATTGAGAACACCATAGAAAATACATACCTCCGTGTCTTCATGCTGCAGGTCAGGACAAAATATATTTGGTTGAAGGTGTCGACTCCTCCCTTCGTTGCATTAGAGAACATATGAATATTGCTTTTTTTGGTTCTCAATAACTGTGGGATTTTGATGCACAGTTGAAAGAATCTGGATCTTTTTCATGGTTTTCACACGTTGACACAAAAGGGTGACCTTGTCCTCGTAGTTATATGATGCCACACATTCGCCCAAATCAAGGGGTGGTGTCAGCATCAAAGAAGGCGTGTAAGGTTTGGGATGAATAGTGCCAACTAAATGCATCTCAAATTGACGGAGACCCCTGGCTAGGGGCAAGGAAGTAAACCAGTTATCTGTGGTAACAATACACCCAGTCTTCCTGAAGGGACGGGTTAGCTCCATCGTTAAGTACTCTCCCAAGGGCGTACTTGTAGTGGTAGTCCCCTTGCCCAAGTAGGGAATTGCATTGCACATGTAGTATGTCTCTGCATCAAATGCCATAACTAACTTGATGCCATACCTAAGAGAAAGGATATAAAATTAAATCATTAGTCATCAATCAAAACTCACAGGAAATCAATGAAAGTAAAATAAAATAAAATAAAATAAAATAAAATAAGATATACATGAAACTAAATACACATATATAAAGAAAATATACTGTATATATTAAATAAATAGTAAATGTTAATGATTTATATATAATGAAATAAATGCTGATTCCAATAATAAAAAGAATATTTTTAGTAATCAATGAATATGTAGGAATTATAAAAATGTACTAAGATATACACTGAACATAAATGAAATATAGTGTACATAATAAATAAATAATAAATGCTAATAATTTATATATAATTAGATAAATGCTGAATCCAATATGAAAAAAATATTTATAGACATCAATGAATATGTAGGAATTATAAAAAATAGAATAAGATTCACAGCGAAGAAAATGCAATAAATTCTATAAAAAGAAAATTAAAATATTTTACTTTGCTGGTTTATTCGGGATGGACATCCTGAAAGTGCACCGTCCCCTGAAGGCGAGGAGCTGCTCAATCACAGTAAGATGCCTACTTGGTTCGTAGTTTGCAATGCAGTTTGCAATGACCTGGTCCCACAAACTCCTTATATCAGCAAATATGTCAGTCTTCACACGTTCTTCCCTCATGGCAAGGCTGTCAAATCGTAGAACACTCTTAATAAAGGAGAAGCGGTGCTCACTCATGACACTCCTGTAGAAGGGACATCATTGAAACTTCGAGAAAATCTCTTCTGATGTCAAATGATTCTTCTACCATGCCCTTGACATGATGAGGATCCCAAGGAAGGCACGGAACTCCATGAAGTTGGGGTCGATTAGCCGCTTGCACTTGTTTCTGAGGATGATGATCTTTTTGTTGGCATGGACGACCACTTCTGCAAGCAAGACATATGGAAAAAAACTGGCCAAAAACTATGGGAGGAGTACTGCACCCGATGATGGTCATAGAATGGCCGGCATTGTCAAACTGGTCGATCTTCATAATGGGTGGCATTGTTGGGTTTGATTCTGAGTGCCACTTCGTGTTCTCCTTAGCTTTGTAGGAGTTGTCCGGCAATCTCTTCAATGACACACCTACTGCAGGGCGAAAAGGGCCTCTCCTTTTCCTACTCCTGAGCTCTACGACAATAAGGTCAGGATCAGCAGGACACAGTGAAGGAGGCCCATGAGACAGTGAAGGAGGCACAGGAGACGCCGAAGGAGGCACAGGAGGCGCTGAAGGAGGCACAGGAGACGGTGAAGGAGGCACAAGAGACGCTGCAGAGGACACAGAAGACGGTGAAGGAGGCCTATGAGTAAGGGAACTCGAAGGAACTGCATGCGAGATAGCCAAATCTTGCATCACATCAGATAATTCTCCCTCAGGATTAGCAGCCAAAAGTTGGGCCTCTTCCTCCTCCTCCTGCCAAGTTATGGCATCGTGAGGGTCGTGAAGGACACTGCCTGCTTCAAACGTTGATGTAGAAGGTTCTTTTTCATCGCTACTCACGAAAAGAACCTGCAAAAACCATTCCTCCGTCAGATTTTCCTTAGCCATGGCAAAATCTGAGATTAGGAAAAAATCGATAATTAAAAATTAGCCTGAAAATCAAATTTTTGCTGCACTATGATCAAATATGGCGATTAGTATAGGTACTAACATAATACACTAATACACTGATAATTAAGAATATGTAATAAAGTAATAAGTAATAAAGCAGTAATGTAAAATGCAAATCTTTTGAAATTGCATAAATTACCCTCTTTACCGTAACGTGATATCATATATGCACCAATATCAACTTTGGAAGGCGATATACGGTGAAAGCGGCAAAACAAAGGTGACACACGCATTGCTTCCACTAAAGCTGGTAAATGACTGACTCTCCCTGGAAAAGAAGCAAGATCATGCGAGCCGTCGCTGCGCAGGTACAAAAAAATGAGTTTTGCGCAGAAGCGTGGTGCATATATGACACCAAGCTACATGCCCAGGGTCAAGAACGTAGTCAGTTGGTAGGGAAGTTTTGGTATATGCAGTTTCAAGGAAAACTCGTGGATATCAAATGATAATTGGGATACTATAAAGAGGAGACAAAGACAGAAATAGATTGTTGAAAGTTTTTGAGGAAGCAATGACAATTAAAGGTAGAACATACTGAGCATTTCAGTACTAATGGTGAAGTCAAAAGAAAAGCCAGGAATGACTGAAGAGAATATTTAGACAGAAAAGCAGATGAGGCTGGTAAAGTCATGAATTCAGGGAGTGGCTGTGGTGTAAGACTTACTCATAGAATTGTTAATGAAGTCTCTACTGGAGTACAGAAGAGGAGGTATATACCCATCAAAAAGAAGAATGATTCTGATAAAAAAAAAAAAAAAAAAAAAAACGAAGATGAAGAAAGGCCTCGTTGGATGAAACAATTTAGTGTGATCACGGATAGGAGGTATGAGGAGACTCATTTGAATGATATACATGGAGCTAAGGTAGGACCTTGATGTGCCCATAAATAAATTCAATGTATTTGAAGTCAAAGCTATCATTGAAAAGTCGACAGATGGAAAGCCCCTGGATACGATGGAGTAACTGTCGAGATGATGTTGTCCGAATAGAAAGTGACTCCCAGAATACTTACGAGAAGATTTTATTTAATATAGCGTGAAGAGGCAAAACCTGAAGAGTCGGAGCTTGGAGTGTTAGGGAAAATAGCAAAAAAAAAAAAAAAAAAAAAAAAAAGCATATCTGACTGATTGCAATAATTACAGAGGCATCATGCTCACGTCATAAATATACTTAATATGCTCATTCAGAAGACACTGAAGAGAAAGATTGATGAAAAGTTGAAAGATGAACAAGCAGGATTTAGAAAAGCTAGAAGTTGCACTGACCAAATTCAAATTTTCATTTTAAGGCAAATGGTGTAGCAATGTGTAGACAAACAACTTTGATGGCATTTGTGGACTATGAAAAAGCCTTTGATAGTGTTCACTGGCCAATTTTGTGGAGAGTCCTATATAATTATGACATTCCTCTCGAAATATATAAATTTGGATACGTGTCTTCGTGAGTATAGTAAGTGTAAAGTTAATGATTGTGGAGTCTTATCAAATGAATTTCTAGTGATCAGCATACTCCAAGGGAATGTGTTGTCACCTCTGTGGTTAATCGTCCTCATGGATTTTGTAATGCATAAAACAGTTTAGGGATGGTGGAGAAGGATTGGACTGAATTGGTAACAGGATATTAGCTGACCTAGTTTATAGTGATGATGCGTTCCTTATTAGCAGAATGCCTCATGACTTGCAAAAATTGTTTTTCAGAATATTTGAAATATCACATGATGTTGGGCTGAAGATAAATAGAAGAAAGCCATATATAACGAAAATGGAACATGTAATAAAAGAGGAAATATCTTTGGAAGGAAAAGGGTTTATGTTACACGTCAATTTTATCGATGCATTATGAGCTATCAAAGGACGATGGAGATATTGGTGATGTTTAATTTTTCAAGTTTACCTGGATTCACTTTCGGACCTCCTGAGACTAGCCCCGTGACCTAGATATATTCCTTAACCAATTAGCTTCCAGTTGGAGGGAAGAGTTGCCAGATATTACGTGGTTTTCTATAAAATAAAATAAAAAGGACTCACCTACTTCAGGGGGTGGGAAGTGGTATCTACATATGTTTGTGCATAAGCGTTAAGAATGTTTTTCTTTTCCAACACATTTTATCAATATTTTATGTTTTTATTCATTGGAATGGTCTTTCATGATGATAGAATTGATTATTTATCATATACTAACGACTATGACATTGAAAATGGCGGTGATTGTGATATTAAATAATGAAAGTGATGATTGTCTAAACGCAATCGGTAATATTTATGGGTACGAACGAATCTGCCTGAAAAAAAAAAAATCTGAAAGATGTATAATACGAAATTGAGGTATTTAAATAAACATTGTACAATATAAAAAGGTTTTATATATAGTTTTCATATATGCTTATGACTTTTTTTCTTGTTTCATAAGATATGTAATGAAAGTAAGTAATAATAGTGTTAGCCCAAGTGTGCATATGCAAATACACACTTACAAGTACACATATAAATGCATCTATTCAACAAACAATTATTTATCTTCTCTTCATTATCAATTGTCCTAAATTTGCTAACACTCTGACTTGAAAGAAATTAAAATGCACAAAACATTCTATCAAGCCATCCAACACGAAAAAGTTCTTCACTTATGTTTATTGGTTTTCATTTCTAATCCTTTTCAAAAATATATTCTTTACAATTCTGTGAGATTTAATCATTAGTAATTAATCTCCATTTCAAGGACATTCCTTTGATATATACATATTAGGTAATTTAATTTGTAATAAATAAGAAAATAGTTTTATGATTAAACCGCGATTCATGATGCGACAGTCGTCCTATAGCGGCATTCCTCTAGTACTTCGGGTATTAAATATTTAGAAACTATGATCTCTAATACAGGGTATTTAGAATTCTAGTTTAATGGAAGACTGATAAAAGCAAATCAGAAAATGGTTAGGTTAAGTAAAATTTGGAAAACGACTCGCCTAAAATTACATATGAAAATTAGTTTACACAAAAGTTCAGTGTTACTGTATGGACAGGAGTCGGGTTTTGACAATAAAACAATATCTAGCAGATTTTTTAGATTTGCATGTTATAAGAACGATTATAACAAATTTATCATCTTCAGAATTTTGATACATTATCGCAAATATAAATAATTGTGCATATTATAATTAATGAACACATATAGCACAAGCGATAACATTTGAAGATTTTCTAAATAATTACAAATAATCTGTTTAACGTCTTTACATATGTAATACAATACTTTTTAATTCTACATATCTTACTACAAATAATTTGTATCAACCTAAACGGCATTCCGTCAGATCATAATCATAACAATCTCAATGGTCAATTCCTGTTAAAATTTGGTGTTTTGACTGGAATTCATTCTACTGCAATTTGAAATAATGGTATATGGCTGAGAGTAATATAAAACCTTTAATAAAAGAGACACTAAAAGTAAAGATCATTGACTAAGAAAACGAAAAATCCCGTTATTCAGAAGCCAGAGTTTTATGAAAATTTACTCTCGGAATTCCTATTACTTTGCCTTTAAATAATAACGCTATTAATACATTGAGCCCTTTTACCTTTTTCTATCCATTACACTTAACGTGGAAATATATTGAATTCAAACTTATATGAATTCAAACTTATATGAATTCAAACTTATATGACTACAATCATTCATGAATACAAAAATATATAATAATACTCGTGAATAAAATAATATACTAAGAATGTGCAAAGTCAGCAGAAAATAGTTAGTAAACTTAAAGAAATTATAGTGAACCGATTTACGTTCTATATCATGTAGAAAAAAGGCAGCGATATATTATTATGTACTGATACTTTTGATGTTCACAGAACTTTGCTTGTTATGTTATTTTTTATGTAATTGCTTCCCTTTGAGAGAGAGAGAGAGAGAGAGAGAGAGAGAGAGAGAGAGAGAGAGAGAGAGAGAGAGAGAGAGAGAGAGTTTCTACTAAATAAGAGGAGTCCATGGAAATTGACGAGCAAAGATCCTTAATATATATATATATATATATATATATATATATATATATATATATATATATATATATATATATATATATATATATATATATATATATTATATAGTATAATATATATGTATATATATATATATATATATATATATATATATATATATATATATATATATATATATATATATATATATATATATATATATATATATATATATATATATATATTGTAAGGAAATTTTCCTTATTAATGTAAATAATTTAAAAGGATTAAGAAAATAAATTTTCCAGTGGTTATGGTGCCATCTGTTGGTTGCGCTCGTAGCCAGGTATGTCATACGTGTGTATTTTTGTTTTTCATATCCGTGGTGGGAGAGAGGAGGAGCCAAGATGCAGTTAGCAAGACTGTTTACTTTGAAAGGTAAATTTGTTATGTACGTCAGTGTTCCACGAATTCGTCTGCAGAGGACACTCTTTCCTGCTTCAAGTGGTGGTGGAGTGACTTAGTGATGGACAGTAACCATTGGCTAATACCAAAGCTCCTGTTAGTCTAGGGACAGACTCGTTTTGACCACTTCGAAGCCTGCAGACGTGACACTGCCGTTCAGTTTTGCCTTGGGGTAAGAATAACATTGTGTAGTTTCCCTTGCTGAACGATTTTGGAAAGCCTGAAGTGTTTTCATCGGTGTGTGGCTGCCGCTGGTACCAGTAATTACGTGATCAATCAAGCATAACATTACGTTAATGGTTTGGATCTCGACGGGTTCGTCCTTCAAACCTGATTTAGTGACAAAGACCTGGTGCAAGAAATTACATCATCCCGCGGAATTTAAATGTATGTAAATAGTTAGGGTTTATTAATATAAATTGTCTCCAGTCTATTCCTTTTACTTTCCTATCACCGTATGTATAGTTTGTGTGTGGGTGCATCATTGATGGTTGGTTCTTTGTCTCTTTCTTTTATTTTTCCGGTGAGCTAGGGTTTGCTTGGGTCCTAGATGCCTTTTTGTAATGCGAATGGTTTATTTCCTTCCTGGCTGGAGATTTATTTTCATTTGAGGAGAATTAAGTTTATGTAATAAACAGGAATTTGAATTTGATTAAGAGTCTTTGTTTTGAACCTTTCCTTCTCGGTGGATTTTGATACGTCAATGTCTAGTTCTAGTTGGCTGAATACAAAGAACCTGTGACATAAATGGCGACCTTGCCAGGATCCTGTTGAATTCTTTTCTCAGGATCCCTAAAATATTGACATTGCCGTATTGGAATCTTCAGTAGAGGATTGATTGTTCAGATATTTAGATAGTGTAAAACCTTGATAAAATGAGTGAGTCTGAGCTTACGATGACTGAGATTAATGTATCGGAATTTTTGGGTAGAGGTGACTGGGAGGCTAGGCTTGGTGATTTAAGTAAAGGTCAGTTGTTTGCACTAGCAGAGCATTTCAAGTTAGTAGTATCTCCTGGTGTAAAGAAAGGAACTCTGTTGCTACAGGTAGCGAGTGCGATAAGGGGTGGTGCTATGGGTGCGACTTCGGACGAAGTAGGATTAATGCAAGATAGGTTAGCATTACAGAGATTGGAGGTGGAAAAGTTGAAATTGCAGTTTCAGATGGGAGAGATGGAGATGGCCAATAGGGAAAAGGAAAGGGAAATGGAGAAGGTTAGATTAGAACATGAGAGGGAACAGGAAATGGCTAGATTGGAACAGGAAAAGGCTAGATTGGAACAGGAAAAGGCTAGATTGGAACAGGAGAGGCAATTGGAGTTTGTTCGAATGGAACATGAATTGCAGGTTCTTTGTTTAAAACAAACTGGACCGGAAGACCACTTTAACATTAGTTATGCTATTAAGCTAGTCCCTGTGTTTAACGAAGCTGATGTGGCTGAATTCTTCTCTGCTTTCGAGAAGTTAGCAAGAAAGTTAGGTTGGCCTGAGACCATGTGGACTACCCTAATTCAGTGCAGGTTGGTTGGGAAAGCACAAAAAGTGTATGCAGCATTGAGTGAAGAGGTAAGTGCAGATTATAGTAGGGTGAGAGAGATTGTATCAAAAGCTTATGAGCTTGTGCCAGAAGCCTACCGCCAGAGATTTCATAATCTAAGAAAGGTTCCAAATGATACTTATGTAGAGTTTGCTAGAGCTAAAGAACTAGCATTTGATGAATGGTTGAAATCAAAAGGGGTTGATGATTTTGCAGGGATAAGGGAAATAATCCTTATTGAAGAGTTCAAGAATAATGTAGGGCATGAATTGAAGATACATTTAGAAGACTTAAAGTTAGATACTGTGGGAGCAGTTGCAGTGGCAGCCGATGAGTACGCACTATCACACAAGCCTGTGTTTAAGTTTGCTGATAAGCAAAGTAGGTGGGATAAGGATAGGAGGTTTGAAAAGACTCCGGAGCAGGGAGCGAAATCCTCTAAATCCAGTTCTCCTGGAAGAAAGGTTCAGTCTTTTCCAAAAACAAGTGAAAGGGATGTAACGTGTTATTTTTGTAAAAAGAAGGGCCATATTAGGTCAGAATGTTCTGCCTGGAAGGGGCAGGGGAGTTCCAAGAAGCCTGTAGGTCTACTTGGGAGAACTTCTGGGGGTGTATTCTGTGAGTTTGGTAACTTTGGAAAATATGTCTCAAGAGGAGAAGTGTTCACAAAGGACCAGGATGGTTTTGGGAGACGGGTAAATGTATTGCGGGATAGAGGTGCTGCCCAGTCGTTGATTTTGAGATCGGCGTTGCCTGACAATTTTGTAGAGGAGCAGCTAGAGTATGTGTTGTTGGGTGGCTTCCCAAACACGGTGGTGGCGTGTCCTCTGGCGGAGTTTTGGTTAAACTCGGATTGGGTCAAGGGCCCGTTAAAGTTGGCAATTGCAGATGAACTACCAGTGAACGGCGTGCAGGTTGTGATAGCCAATGATACTGAGTCGGATACGGGGAGTAGTTGTCCGGTAGTGCAATGTAACGGTACCACTCAGATTGGTGAGAGTAGTCCTACGATGGCTATTACTCGTTCTACAGTCCAGTCTCCTAGTGTTGAGGATGAGGATTTAGGTCTAGATAGGCTTGAAGGACTGGTAGAGGGAGTTTCTGATGTGAAAGTTCCTAGTCTGGTATCTGAGTGGGATGATACTGTAGGATGGGATAGGAACTCACTAAGTATTGCTCAGAAGAAAGAGTTTAATGAAGAGGGGGAAGGAGAGGTTAGCTCAGATTTGACGAGACCTAAGATGAAATGGGAAGATGGTATCCTGTATCGGTTTAGTCGTTTCAAAAGATCGCCAACTGAGATGTGGAAGGTAAGGAAGCAGATAGTAGTTCCTCTTGAATATCGGGGCAAAATCTTGTGGTTTGCGCATGAAGATTTACTTGCTGGTCATTTTGGAGTAAGCAAAACTTTTAGGAAAGTTGCTGAGCATTTCTTTTTGCCAAGAATGAAGGCAGAGGTGAAGAGGTATGTTAATTCTTGTACTAAGTGTCAAATGGTTGGTAAACCAAACCAGAGAATTGCTAAAGCCCCTTTACAACCCATTCCAGTGGTTGAAGAACCATTTAAAGAGATATTGATAGATATTGTGGGGCCATTGCCAAAGACTAGCAGTGGTTTTCAGTATATACTGACAATAATGGATAGAATGTCCAGGTACCCCGAAGCTGTACCCTTAAGGAGTATTCACAGTAAGAAAGTAATCGAAGCACTTATTGGTTTCTTTACTAGGTTTGGATTGCCGAAATCGGTTCAGTCTGACTGTGGTAGTAATTTTATGAGTAAAGAATTTGCTAAACACATGAAAGAGTTCAAAATTAATCATGTAACTTCATCACCATACCACCCAGAGAGCCAGGGTCAGATTGAACGATTTCATCAAACTTTGAAGTCCATGCTAAAGAAATATTGTGGGGAAGATCCAAGGAACTGGGATAAGGCAATACCTTATTTATTGTTTGCATTTAGGTCTGTACCGAGTGATATGATGGGATTTTCTCCATTTGAGCTTGTATTTGGTCACAAGGTAAGAGGTCCTTTGGATGTTGTTAAAGAAAGTTGGGAAAATAATAATCCAAAAGTTAGCCTGGTACAATTTCTAAAAGAATCTAGGGAAAAGCTTTATAAGTTTTGGGAGTTTGCTAAGGAGAACTTGAAAGTTGGGCAAGGTATAATGAAAAAGAATTTTGACATCAAAGCTAGGAGAAGGGTATTTGAAGTTGGGGATAAAGTTTTAGTTTTATTACCTACCCCTGGTAATCCCCTAGGAGCCAAGTTTTCAGGACCATGGAAGATAGCTAAGAGGGTAAGTAGCTTGAATTATCTGGTGGAGACCCCAAGTAGAAGACAAAAACACCAGCTTTGTCATGTTAACATGTTGAAACCCTATTATGAAAGAGTAGCAAAGAAGCCATTGTTGTTGTTGGGGAAAGTAGAAATGGAAAGAGAATGTTTGGAAATAGAAGGTAAGTGGCTCAAAGGTAATAGCGATATATTAAATAACTTGCCAAATATGTTGTCTCACTTAGATGGGGATCAAATTGAGTCCATCTTAAATTTGATAGAAGTGTATCCAGATTTATTTAAGGACACCCCAGGTTGTACGGCTGTGATACAGCATGATGTGAAGGTTAGAGGGGCTAAACCGATAAAACAGGCACCTTATAAAACTAATCCATTGAAAAGGGAAGTAATCAAAACAGAGGTAGGGTACATGTTGCAGCATAATCTGATAGAAAGTAGTTACAGTCCATGGAGTTCACCTGTGATGTTGGTGAAGAAGGAGAATGGTCAGTATAGAATGTGCATAGATTACTGCAAGGTTAATACAGTTACAGAGACTGACAGTTTTCCTTTACCTCGGGTAGAGGACTGCATAAATGATGTAGGTAAGGCAAAGTTTATCAGTAAGTTCGACCTTCTAAAGGGGTACTGGCAAGTACCGTTGACACCCAGAGCTAAGGATATCTCTGCTTTTGTGACCAGTGAGGGATTATTTGCCTGCAACGTGATGCCTTTTGGCATGAAAAATGCATCTGCTACATTTCAGAGACTAATGAACAACTTGGTAGGTTCTCTAGAGGGTGTGGTAGTGTACATTGATGACATTGTGGTTTATAGCAATGACTGGGACATCCATATTCAAAGAATAAGAAAGTTATTTGAAAAACTTAGCCAGGCAGGGCTGGTTATCAATCTTGCCAAATGTGAGATAGCCAAGGCTAGTGTATTGTATCTTGGTCATGAAATAGGTCATGGGAAGATTGTCCCGAAAGATGCAAACGTCAGAGCCATTTTAGAGTTTCCTGTGCCTTATGACAAAAGGTCTGTTCGTAGATTTCTTGGCATGGTAGGATACTACAGGAGATTTGTGATAAATTTTGCCACAATTTCTAATCCTCTTACTAATTTATTGAGGAAAGAAGTAAAGTTTGAGTGGAATGAAGAGTGTCAGAGGTCATTTGACAAATTGAAGGCAGTTCTGACTAACTATCCTGTCTTGAGAGCTCCGGATTTTCCAGAACCATTTAGGTTGGCGATCGATGCAAGTGACTATGGAATAGGTGCTGTGCTATCTCAAGTTGAGGAACAGGTAGAGTATCCTGTTGCCTTTTTCTCTAAAAAGCTTAATGAAGCTCAACGCAAGTACTCCACCATAGAGAAGGAGGCCTTAAGCCTGATAACAGCTCTAGAACATTTTGAAATTTATTTAACAAATGTTCCTGCACCTGTAGTGGTCAAGACAGACCACAATCCTTTATTATTTTTAAACAGGTTTAAGAATAAGAACCAGAGGCTGATGAGGTGGAGTCTGATATTACAAGAGTGGGATTTGGATATACAACATGTTCCAGGGAAAAAGAATGTGGTGCCAGACACACTTCCTAGATAATCATAAATTGTTTGGCACGAACGTTAATTTTCATAATTAAATGTCTTTTTTTTCATTTAATTTGAATTTAATGTTTTTTGTATTTATTAATTATAAGACTTATTAATCTATATTCAGTTTTTTTTTTATTTATTTCCATTCATAATTTAGTTCCGTGCTTTGATTTTTGTTGCACAAAAAATTTTTCAAGGATGGGGGTGTAAGGAAATTTTCCTTATTAACGTAAATAATTTAAAAGGATTAAGAAAATAAATTTTCCAGTGGTTATGGTGCCATCTGTTGGTTGCGCTCGTAGCCAGGTATGTCATACGTGTGTATTTTTGTTTTTCATATCCGGGGTGGGAGAGAGGAGGAGCCAAGATGCAGTTAGCAAGACTGTTTACTTTGAAAGGTAAATTTGTTATGTACGTCAGTGTTCCACGAATTCGTCTGCAGAGGACACTCTTTCCTGCTTCAAGTGGTGGTGGAGTGACTTAGTGATGGACAGCAACCATTGGCTAATACCAAAGCTCCTGTTAGTCTAGGGACAGACTCGTTTTGACCACTTCGAAGCCTGCAGACGTGACACTGCCGTTCAGTTTTGCCTTGGGGTAAGAATAACATTGTGTAGTTTCCCTTGCTGAACGATTTTGGAAAGCCTGAAGTGTTTTCATCGGTGTGTGGCTGCCGCTGGTACCAGTAATTACGTGATCAATCAAGCATAACATTACGTTAATGGTTTGGATCTCGACGGGTTCGTCCTTCAAACCTGATTTAGTGACAAAGACCTGGTGCAAGAAATTACATCATCCCGCGGAATTTAAATGTATGTAAATAGTTAGGGTTTATTAATTTAAATTGTCTCCAGTCTATTCCTTTTACTTTCCTATCACCGTATGTATAGTTTGTGTGTGGGTGCATCATTGATGGTTGGTTCTTTGTCTCTTTCTTTTATTTTTCCGGTGAGCTAGGGTTTATTTGGGTCCTAGATGCCTTTTTGTAATGCGAATGGTTTATTTCCTTCCTGGCTGGAGATTTATTTTCGTTTGAGGAGAATTAAGTTTATGTAATAAACAGGAATTTGAATTTGATTAAGAGTCTTTGTTTTGAACCTTTCCTTCTCGGTGGATTTTGATACGTCAATGTCTAGTTCTAGTTGGCTGAATACAAAGAACCTGTGACAATATAAATATATATATATATATATATATATATATATATATATATATATATATATATATATATATATATATATATATATATATATATAGTATAATATATATTTATATATATAGTATTATATGTATATATATATATATATATATATATATATATATATATATATATATATATATATATATATATATTATGTATACATATATATATATAGTATAATATATATACAGTATATATATATATATATATATATATATATATATATATATATATATATATATATATATGTATATGTATATATATATATATATATATATATATATATATATATATATATATATATATATATATATATATATATATATATATATATAAATATATATATATATATACATATATATATATATATATATATATATATATATATATATATATATATATATATATATTTATATAAATACAGTATATATTACATATATATATATATATATATATATATATATATATATATATATATATATATATATATATATATATATATATATATACATATATATATATATATATATATATATATATATATATATAAATATATATATATATAATTATATATATATGTGTGTATATATATATATATATATATATATATATATATATATATATATATATATATATATATATATATATATATATATATATATATATCATCATTATAATCGTCATAATCATCATCATCACTACCTCCTCTTACAGTTATTGACTCAAAGGGCCTCTGATAGATTTCACCAGTCATCTCTATCTTGACCTTATAATTCAATATTTCCCCATTCATCATCTACTACTTCGCGCTTCATAGTCTTAAGCCAGGTAGGCCATGGTCTTCCAACTCTTCTAGTGCCTTGTGGAGCCTAGCTGAACGTGAACTAATCTCTCTTAGGGAGTGCGAGGAGCATGCCCAAACCCTCTCCATCTACCCTTCATCATTACCTCTTCCACATATAGCGCTCTGGTAATCTCTTATAGTTTCATTTCTAATCCTGTCCTGCCATTTAACTTCCAATATCATTCTTTGTTCTCAAATCTACTAAATTTATTAGAGATAGTTTCATTGTCATACCATGACTCATATCCATAGAGAAACACCGAGCTCACAAAATGATATATAGACTGATTTTTTATGGAATTTCAGGCATTTGATTTCCAAATTTTACTTGATTTAGCCATTGGCTGATTTGCTTTTTTCAATCTCTATCCAAAATCCAATTCTAAAGACTTTATTGGAGAACACAGTTCCCAAACACTTAAATGGTTCTAACTCATTAATCCTTTATTCCTTCCAATGATTTTTCATATTCCATTGCATACTCCGTTCTTATCATATCTGTCTTTCTGCTATTGATCTCAAATCAACCTAGAATGATATTTCATGCATTTTGGTAAGAGAGCATTGCCAGTCCTTTAGTGTTCTTCTAACAATGACAGCATCATAAGCACACTTTAGGTCTGCTGAATTCCTATGATTAATACAATTCAATCCTTCTCCAACATCTCAGGCTGTTTTACGAATTACAAAATCCATGAAGAGGATAAAAATCATGGGTGGCAACAAAATACCTTGGAGTACTTCACAGTTCACAAGAAATTCATTTGCTAAGACCCCATGAACATTAACTTTGCACCTGCTATGCTCATGAACAGACTTAATCAGATTCACATATTTCAGAGGAATTACAAAGTACCGCAGAATTCTCCACAAAATTGGCTGATGCACAGTATATAAGGCTTTTCCATATTCCACAAATACCATCAAAAGGGGATCTCTATACTGCACGCATTACTGCACAACATTTCATAAAATAAAGACTTCTTTAGTGCACTTCTACCTTTTCTAAATCCTTCTTGTTTATATTTCAACTTTTCATCAATCTTTCTCTCCAGTCCCTTCAGAATAAGCATACTATATATCTTCATAACAACTGACGTAAGTGTTATGCCTCTTTAATGGTTCCAATCAGTCAATTTTTTTTTCCATTTTTAACCAACTCTCCTAATTCCCATTCATCAGATTTTGGCTCTATGTCATATTTTATAAAAAAAAAAAAAATGCAAGTATCATCTGAGTAGTTATTCCATCATATCCCGGCCCTTTCCATCTCTTTATTTTTTTTGAGGATAGCTTTGACTTAAAACACAATTAATTCATTCAAGGGCACATCAAAGTCTTTTATCTGCTTTAGGTATATCAAGGAAATGATTCCTTTCATATCTCCTATTCATAACTACGCTGAAGTGTTCCATTCAACACTGTTTTTGTGTTCTGTTGCTATAATAGAGCCATCTCATTTTCTGATGGGTATATGCTTCTTCTTCTCCCCAGTTAAGATTTCATTAGTAATTAGATGAGCAGTTCCTACACCCTAACCACTTCTTGAATGCGTTGCTTTGACAACCTTTTCTGCTTTAATGTCTAAATATTCTATCCAGTCATTCCTGGCTTTTCTTTTGAGCTCACTGTCAATACTGGAATATTTAGCATGCTTTACCTTTCAATTCTCATTACTTCCTCGAAAATTTTCAACAATATATTTCTGTCTTTGTCTCCTTTTTATAGTATACCAAGTATTATTTGATATCCATGGTTTTCTCATTATATTTGCGTGTCCTAAGATTTCACTACCAGTTGACTGAGTTGAAAGCTTAAGATAGTAGATTGTTCCTAACAAAATTAAAATCAAAGCAGTGCACTGTGAGTAAAATAGTTTGCAATACCCCAAAATAATGATTCCCTAAAGAAAAGAAAGAGGAATACTGTGAAGGACTGCAGAGGGTAACAGATGAGATTGTGGAGGATTTATTTTTGCTTTATTTTTATTTTTTGTTTTTGCCAAATCCTGTGAGAGAGAGAGAGAGAGAGAGAGAGAGAGAGAGAGAGAGAGAGAGAGAGAGAGAGAGAGAGAGAGAGAGAGAGATATTGTGTTAGCGAGCGAAAGTAGTTAGGTTAACGATCGTTTGTGGTGAGAAAGACTGTTGGTTTAAATGAGATTGTTTGTTTACATTTTTTAGTTAGGTTACGACAGTGGTGAATGTTTCGGAGCGAATGCTTTTTTTGATTGACTGCGTCCTGAGTCAGTTGTGTGAACGCTGGAATTATTATTTTTCTTTACCAGCGTGGAAGTGTTTTTTTGATTTTCAAAGCCGTGATTCTTCCTTTGGTGAGGCTAACTCCTTTGGAGAGACCCAAGTTTTTTGAAAGTGGATGTATTGTTGATGACTTGGCCTGTATTACGATTTTGTTTGGACTGCTCATTTGATTGATCAACTGTTGACGACCTGGCCTGTTTATTACAATTAAGATTTAGGATGATGATGTTGATGATGATGATGATATCGACGACGATGACACCCATGACCCCGAGGAGTTAAGTCCGTTATGGAAATTGAAAACAATCTTCGGGTTTCATATAGTGGTGTTGTGTCATAAAAGACAGTTGGCTTGTGTGTATAGACAGTGTTGGTGTCTATAAAATATATATAAACACATATATTTATTTGGGTGTTGGTGTGCGGTTGATTTAAGTTTTGTTAGGGGTTTCGTTGATTATTTGAATAGTGGTTATTATATATTTAGTGTGAAGTTTATGATTAGTTGTAAGTGTGATTATTATTTTGATTGTGAATGGTTCCATGTTAAGTATTGTGGTATTAGGAAATATAGTTTTAAGGGTATGTTTTGTTTTGTTTGTCCTTTTGTCCAAGAGTCCAGTTGATAAAGTAAGGGGAAAGTTTGTATTGTGGGACCATTGTCAGTAGGTGTGATTCAGGGTGTGGGGCTTGTTTTTTTTAACATCCCGCCACATTATTTTGGCGCCCGAACAGGGACTGCCGAGGTGGGATAGAAGCTGCACTGTTGGACGAAGGACGGAATTAGGATTAAGGTTGATGAAAAATGGAGGAGCAATTAAGGGTTTTGAGGGAGGAATTGCGGCTGAGTAAGGAGCGTGAGGAGAGGTTGCTAGTAGAGAATGAGAGGTTGAACTGGGAGAATGCGGTGATGCAGAAGGAGCTTAGGGAGTTAAAGGGAACTGTAGCGAAAGTGGAAGAATGTTTTGAGATGAGGATGAAAGAGATAGTCCAAGAGCTAGCAGCCATTTATTTACCGGAGATGACCAAAATTCTAGTGGGCATTTTTGGAAAGGGTCTACTATGGGACATCCAAAAATGGGTATCTTTAAGTTGGGCAGTGGTGGGTATAGATTTTATTAACCCCTTTTGTTCGAAAACCGATTTTTCATTTTTCGGCAAAATAGGGGGTTAGGGGAAAGTAAATTGGCTGCAGCTCCTCTCACACTGGTCCTAGAATAAATAACTATACACCAAAATGATGCTATTGATGCTATAGATTTATTTTATATCCAACAGCATTAATTAAATGATTATTGGGAGTCACCAGGAGTCAAAAGGTCAAGATCAGCTCTTTGAAACGCCGTTTCTGGGTATTAGCTGTATTTTGGCTAAATAGGACATTAAAATTTGCCCAAGGTTTACTAAATATGAATAGAATATAAAGAAGTGACATAAATAAAGTTTTTTGAAGAAGATGGGATCTATTCCAGCAATATGACTTGACATGACGAAAGTCATTATTAAACGGTTGCTTTGAAATTCACTCGTCTAACCGTTTCAAATTTAGTTGATAGATGGTTTACCTATATTACTGAGATCAGTTTTATTGACTGTGTGTACACCTGCTTTGTCTTTAAAACATTATAAAAACCTTTATTCTTTGATAATTTTATTAATCACCACCCTTCCGCTGTAAATAATATGCCACTAATGGCTGTAAGCTCTCGTCATGGTCATACGTTTTTTCACTTTTCAATTGTTTCATACGCTTTAATGACGTGTGTGCGAAGGCCTATTATGTAGATCAAAATTACTGAGGAAAATTTATGCAGATTTCCGGCAGTGAGGGATAAATAACCAGTTCAGTTCATATGTGTAATTTCAAAAGTGTTGATTCACAACTCTTTACACAAATATATTTTTTTCATGTAAGTAAATGGCTGTTTACAAATAAGTAGAGTCCTAAAAATGAACTATGAGTTTCAACTTCTTCAGGTTGATGTTGCTGTTAACACTGCAGCCCTCACAATGGCTAGTGGGACTGGTAATCCGCAGCAAACAAATGATAACTGCCCTTATCTTCGCAGCCAATCAACTAAGCTTGCTGTATCAACGTCAGTGGTTTTACCAAATGTCTGCATATTCTGCAGAAAACTAGAAAGAATATTCGAGGAAAGGAACAAACACTCACCAAAATGTGCATGTTATTCCGTTGAAAAAATATCAAAGAAGCTGCACGTGCTCTAAATGACAGTGAAATGCTTGTGATGATAGGTGACATTGGGTTTCATAGCAAAGAGGTGAAATATCATAATGAATGTAAACGAGCATACCTGAATCAAAAGAGGGACACATTAAGGAGAACAGTATCTCCTGATTGTGACAAAGCAAACAGTATTGCTTTAACAAGTATATTCCAATACATTGAATCCTCAATCACTGACAATTATCGGCCTGAATACCTTGTTTTATTATATGGGCATTACCTTAGATTTCTAGAGCAAATATCTGAAATTGAGATTGTACCTCAAAAAGTCTCAACTTTATGGGATAAAATTGTGAAATATTTTGGTCAAAATAGATTGTTTAAGTAGGAAAGAAGATTTGGTAGTGTTTTCTAGCAGGGTAAATAAAAAAACTGGCCCTTTCAACAGATTCAAAATTTAGCAGCAAAGAAAAGCATATTGTGACTGAAGCAGCCTCTACATTGCGTTCTAACATCCTTGAAATTTGTAAGTGTGCACCTGAATTGCCTGTGTCCTTGTCACTTACCAAACTATGTCTGTTGGATGTCATTGTATCACCTCAATCTGCTCAATATGGAAATGACACATCCCGGAATTTAGCCAAGTTTTGAAAAGGGGTGCACTCTCTGTGCGGAGAACTAGGAATACCGTTTCCAGAAGTGCAGTTGATATTACCTTACGGCAAACTGTGAATAGGGATGCCGCATCCAGGCAAATGGGTAATGCTGCATTTACACAGAATGTTGCAGCCCGGAAGAGGGAGACAGTGACAAGATCTTTTAGGGGAGCAATTGTGAGTTGTCTCCTGGAAATGGCTGGAATCACACTGGTGGATGATGCAATACAGGTACTAAAGCCATCGAGGATAGCCAAGGACAATGCAGACCTTAAGAGCACGATCACAGAGGTGGAGAACAAACTCAATTCATTCACTGTTAATGATGATACTCTGTATTGCCTAAACACTGGCAAAGCTGCCTCGGATGGTGTGAAAGACAATCTTCTGCAGTCAAAAGAAACTGGAACTACCTGGCATCAAGTTTTTGTAAATGAACATAAGGTAGATGGTGGGCGTTTTGAACAGGCTGTTAAGCGAAGAAAGATGATGAAATTCACACAGAATGCAGTAAAAGTTAAATTCACCATAAAGGATAAACAGATCAAGGAAGCAAAATGCACCAGAGACATATTTGGGAGGCTGCAGTATTTGTCAGTAACACAAGAACTTGATCTCAGTATTGTCCTATCCTATCCTCTCACTCCAGATCCTTTCTCATTGTGTTATATAACCGGTGATATGAACAAGACATCAAAGAGTACATTAATGGAAAAATTAGAAGCAATGGGAACCTTGAATGCCGTACCAGACAGGACTGATGTCTATATTATAAATGCTATGCTCTTCTTCTGTGTGCTTTACATGCCATCCATCTATGGGGGATGACAATATCCAATCTGAAACAAGCTTGTAGCACTGGTGAAATTGTACACATAGTCTGTGACACATATCCTAATGGGCCAAGTATCAAGGACATTGAACATGACTTGCGTGGTAGGACACCCACTACCTATATAATCACTGGGTCGTCACAGAAAAGACCACCAGATCTCAACACGCCTTGGAGCACATCACAATTCAAAACAGTTTTTGGCCTTCTTGAAGGATGAATGGTCATCAGATAGCTATGCATCGACTCTTCAGGGACATCAGGTCTACTTTGTAGTGGAACATGAATGCTACCTTTGCACTTCAGCTAGTGGAAATGTCAACAGGATCCTGGTTCATAAGCTTCAGTGCAGGCATGAAGAAGTGGATACACAGTTACTGTACCATGCAAACTTTGTTGCTGTTAACTATGATGTGGCCCCAGTGATTGTCATTCGCAGTAACGACACCGATGTCTTCATCCTCATTCTCTACCATGCTAGGTTTCTTAATGCACAGATTTGGATGGATGCTGGCATGAATTCTAGAAATTCCAGGCATTTCATAGATATATCACATCTTGCAACCAAACTGACTGGACCTTTATGCGATGCTCTACCAAACTTCCATGCTCTGACAGGCTGTGATTACACAGCCTCTCTTATGGGAAAAGCAAAGTGGAAGCCATTTGAAATAATGAGAAACAACCCTAGGCTCACTTCAGCAATTAGTCACATTGGAGACTCAGATGTCATCGATCCAGATGTTGATGCTGTAATTGAGGAGTACTTGTGCATTGTCTATGGAGTTCGGAACCTGACAAGTGTTGATGAAGCCAGGCTTTAACTTTTCCGCAAGTTGTATGCCCCAAAGAAGGAAACTGGTCCGTTGGATAAAATCAAAACTTCAGACCCCTGTTGTCTTCCTCCTTGCCAAAGAGTGTTGCAACAGAAGTTGCTAAGAACTAACTTTGTTGCACACATATGGAGTAATGCAAGGGAAGCCGATTCAGTCCCATTTGGTCCTGAAGGACATAGCTGGAAAGTCCAGAATGGCAGATTGATGATTGTCTGGTTCACTGGCTCAAATACTCCTGATAAGTTAACCGTTGACGAATTTGATGTACAGGAAGATGATGATGATAATAATGATGATGACGGTGACGAAAAGGACACTGAGAGCCAACATTCCTCGGATGAAGGAAAGGAAATAAATTTTTAGAGAAGTCCATATTAGCAATATAGCTGGAATAGATCCCACCTTCTTTGAAAAACTATTTGTATCTCTTATTATATTTTAAGCATATTTAGTTAACCTTTAGCAAATTTTGATGTCTTATTTAGCCAAACTACAACTAAAACTCAAATCCGGCATTTCAAAGGGCTGACCTTGACCTTTTGACCCCTGGTGACCTCTTATAATAAACTAATTAATTTAGTTTGATATCAAATAAATCTACTGATCAATAGCATCATTTTAGTATATAGTTCGTTATGCTAGGCCCAGTGTGAGAGGAGCTGCAGCCAATTTACTTTCCCCTATCCCCATATTTGGCCGAATAATAAAAAGTCCGTTTTCAGACAAAAGGGGTTAATAAAATCCACACCCACCACTGCCCAACTTAAAGATACCCATTTTTGGATGTCCCATGGTAGACCCTTTCCAAAAATGCCCTCTAGAATTTTGGTCATCTCCGGTAAATAAATGAGTGCTGGCTCTCGTTCTAAGAATGAGGAACGAATGGAGAACCGATTGGAAGATATGATGGGGCAAGTCATGGGGATGATGAAAACTATAATGGGTGAAGGTGCAGTCGGAGGAGTGTCCTCAGCTTCGGGTAATGGGTTGGTAGTAGAAGAGAAGGTTAAGGTAGGTGATAATGGGAAAGGAAGTGATAGTGATAGTAGTAATAGTGATGGTGATATTGAAGATAAGGGAATTAGGCATAGTAAGGATGAACAGAAAGGTGAGAGGAAAGATGAAAGGAAAGGTAAAAGTGATGTGAAGAAAGAGAAGAAAAAGTATCAGGCTGATAGCAAGGACGATCGTGAATGGGTGAAAGTGGTAAGTAAGAAAAAGGGTAAGAAGGGAATGGTTAAGGATAGGAATTTAAGTGTGGAAGTGGATTCATTATATTCAAATGAGGAAGAAGGTAACAAGGGAGTAGACAGTGATGATAGCAGTGAGAATGAACGTGATGTGTGTAAGACTGTGTTTATGAGAGAGGTACCTCGGTGTGAAAGGTTCAATGAGCATAGCAGTAGGGATGTATATGATTTTTTCAAGGAGTATGAGAGGTATTGTCAGGATAAGTATGGTGATAGTAAGAGAGTTTGGGCTAGGGAGTTAGGAGAATATTTGACTGGGTATTTGTTGACGATGTATGGAGTGATAATGAGTGTAGATGACGTTGATTATGAAAGTGTGAAAAAGAGAATAATTGGGCAGGTAAAACGTATGAAAGGGAGTGTTAGGTATAAGCGTAAGAATGATTTTGATGAGGCAAGGATGAATGCAGGAGAAGCTATATCAATGTACGTATGTAGGTTGGAAACGCTAGCTAGGAAGAAGTATGGGGATGAAGGTATAAATGAGAATAAGGAGTTAATGAGAAAGTTTTTGGCTACTGTACCTGAGAATGTTGCTGAGTTTATTCATTTGAAACGCAAGGAGAAAATGAGGTGGACGCAAGAGAGATTGACATGGGATGATATACTAGAGATAGTTGAGGATTATGAGTTAGATAGGTGCATGAAAGAAAGTAAATCTGTGAGTGTAAGAACTGGAATGGAAGAAAGTGTAATAGAATTTGGTAGTTATAAGGATGCAATTTTGAGAGGACCAATGAGGGTAGCTGATAATGTAGTAGATAGGAGTGTTAGAGCAAGTAATGTGGGAATACCTGTAAGGACAAATGAAGGATTTAGGCACGGTAATTGGCGCAATAGGGATAGGAGTGTGAGTGCACATCGAGGTATGTCAGATAGCCGTGTCCGTGATGAAAAGTGTTATAGGTGTGGGAAAGTAGGTCATAAGAAGAATGAATGCAGATGGGCTCTAGGTGCTTGTTTTGGATGTGGTGAGGTAAGGCATAGAATTAGTGAGTGCAAGAAAGAGAAAGAGGTTAAGTGTTTTCGGTGTGGTATGATTGGGCACATAGCGAGTGGATGTCGTAGTAATCATATGAATGTAATTTGTGGTAATTGTGGTAAGGATGGTCATTATGCTAGAATGTGCAAGGAGCCGCGGGGTAAGTGTACTGAATGTGGTGCAGATGGGCATATAGCTAGAGTATGTAGGAAGAAGGGAGTAAGTCAGCCAGGGTGTTTGGGAAACTAGAGTGTGAGAGGGTTCAGCTGGGTGAGTCCTCCTGTGTATGTGGAAGGAATAGGATCAATGTTTGTGAGAATGGGATGAATAATTGGTTGGAAATGAGAAAGTATGAATCTAGTATGCATGAGAAGTTAGGGCTGGAAAATAAACAATTAGTGTTAGTTGAATATAGGAAAAAGAGGCGTATGAAAGTTTAAAGTAAGGATGAAAAAAGGGAAAATTTTATAAGTAAAAGTGAGAATAGAAATAAGTATGACAAGGGTGTAAATGTGCAAGTGTGTATGGAAGATAAATGTGTTAATACAGATGAATCATGGCTGAGTATGAATGATACCTATAGTGTGTGTGGCTTTTCCTTAGGTGATGTAAAAGAAAGGATGACGAATGCGAGAGTGAGAGATAGGAGAATGATTAGTAGTATGAATGAATCTTTTACTAAAGTTGAGAATGTTTTTGATGAAATGGATGAACTGTTTACAGAAATGAGTGTAATTATAGGGCCAGATGAGAACGAGGTAGATATGATTGTACATGATATCTTAGATGATAGGGATTTAGATAGGAATAGTGTTAATGTAGCGAATGATTGTGATAAGGAAGAAGTGAATGAGAGAGTATATGGGGGCCCAGTTACTCGGAGTAGAGGTCCCGTTCCCGACTGCGACTGGGTTATGAAAAAAATAATGTAAGTGTTGTGTGAGAAGGATTTGGCAAAGTAAGGGGGGAGGAATGTGGAGGATTCATTTTTGCTTTATTTTTATTTTTTATTTTTGCCAAATCCTGTGAGAGAGAGAGAGAGAGAGAGAGAGAGAGAGAGAGAGAGAGAGAGAGAGAGAGAGAGAGAGAGAGAGAGATATTGTGGTAGCGAGCGAAAGTAGTTAGGTTAACGATCGTTTGTGGTGAGAAAGACTGTTGGTTTAAATGAGATTGTTTGTTTACATTTTTTAGTTAGGTTACGACAGTGGTGAATGTTTCGGAGCGAATGCTTTTTTTGATTGACTGCGTCCTGAGTCAGTTGTGTGAACGCTGGAATTATTATTTTTCTTTACCAGCGTGGAAGTGTTTTTATTATTTTGACAGTAAGTACAGTTTTGTTTATCTTTGCTTATCGTGATTGTGAATGATAGGAACAATTTATTATTTATCTTTGATTATAGTGCGATAGTTCAGTTAGCTAGAAGTGTTCGTAAGTGTTTTTCTTTTTTATTTTGGCAGGCTGTGATTCCTCCTTTGGAGTGACTAAATTTTTTGAAAGTGGATTACTGTTGATGACCTGGCCTGGAACTGATCATATTTAGACTGCTTTTTTTGGATTAATGATTGTCGATGACCTGGCCTGTTTATAAAGATTGTGTATGATGATGATGATGACGATGATAATGATGACGACGATGATGATGATGATGACCACTAATTGACTGTTCAGTTCAGTTGACGAACTGCATATAGTTCCGTTTGCCATAAAAGACAGTTTGGCTTTGTGTTGAGGACAATGTCGATGTCCCGTAAAATATAATATACATTTTGGTTGTGGTCGAGTTTAGTTTTAAGTTTGTTTGGGTTTTTTTTCATTTGAATGGTGTTACGTTTTTTGGTATACTTATTAAGTTAAAGATTAATTTTAAGTCTAATTATTTTGGTTGTGGATGTTAAGTGTTTAATTGATTGTGGAAGGGTTTTTTGTATTAATTATTTTAGTTTGTAAGAAATATAGCATTAAGGTCATGTTTTGCTTTAATTTTCCTTCTGTCCAAGAGTCCAGTTGATAACGTAAGGGGAAAGTTTGTTTTGTGGAGATAATTGTCTGTTAGAGTGATCAAGGGTGTGGGGGGTTGTGTTTTGTTGACATCCCGCCACAGGAGAGATGTGAAAATTGTGATTGGCGACTTCAAGGCAAAAGTTAAAAGCAATAATCAGAAAATAGAGAATGTGATGGGTGCTGAGGGTCTTGACAAAGTTTCAAATGAAAATGGAACAAATTTAACAAGTCTTTGTTCAGCAAAAAAACTTGTCCTTTGAGGTACTCGTTTTCAACACAAGAACTCTCACATGTGTACAATAACTTCATCATTTGGTAATTTCAAAAATCAGATGTATCACATTACTATTAATAAAGAGAGAAAGAGGACTCTGAAAAATATAAGAAGCCATATAAGAGCAGATATTGGAAGTGATCACCAGTTCCTCATTCCACACTGAAATTGAAACAGAAAGCACCCAAAAAAATGATGGATAGAACATTTAGGTTAGATAGAACTAAGCTTTTAAAAGAAAAACACAGAGAAACAATTGCAATTTAATATAGCAATCAATTTTTAGTAATAGTAACTTTAAGAGACAAAGCGCAGACAATTAATGAAGAATGGTGTGATATTAAGAATGTATATATATATATATATATATATATGTATACACGTACACACACACACACACACACATATATATATATATATATATATGCATACATACATATATGCACGTACACACACACACACACACACACATATATATATATATATATATAAATATATATATATATATATATATATACATAATTTATAAATATATATATATATATATATATGTATATATATATATACATACATATATATATATATATATACATATATATATATTTATATATATATATATATATATATAGTTATAGATATACATATGTATATATATAAATATATATATATATATATATATACATACATATATATATCTCTCTATATATAGATATATATATATATATATATATTTAAATATACAATTATATATATATATATATATATATCTATCTATCTATCTATCTATCTATATATATAGATATATATATATATATATATATACATATGTGTGAATATGTATATATATATATATATATATATAATGTGTGATTATGTATATATATATATATATATATACATATATATATATATATATATATATGTATATATATATATATATATACATTCATACATATATATATATATATATATACATATATATATATATATATATATATATTTCAGCTGAAAATCACATAATCTCCCAAGTTCAAAACTCACCTTTTTATTTTTATATATATCTGTCATACATGAAAATCAATACCCAAGCTCTAAGAAATTATGGAACTCCCGGACAGCAATATATAAAAATATGTTTACTCAGAACAAAATTGAGTAATTACTTTATTTGAACTATTCAAAACAACCTTTCACTTTGGTTTTAGTCAGGGAATACGGGCAAGGACTACTAAGAAATTTTAGCGATCGAAATATTACACATATTACAAAAATAGATATATTATATAAAAACTAGAACATAAAATTATCACCAAAATGAATCACTCAAAATATTAAATCTGAACAAAACAAGAAAAAAATTGCACTCTTGAAATTATATAATCATTTATTTCACTGTAAATCAAATTTTACACAAATATTTAATCTTGATAATTAATAAAAATACCTAATACTTGAACACTTCAATGATTAAATACTAAACAAAATTATCATATAAGTAACTGATACACTTACGTGTTTTAGTTCATAGGAGGGTTCCGAACAGATGAGCAATATAAATACAATTCACTGTCTTAACCTAAATCTCATAGGGACAGTTAAGTAAATTTAGATAATACTATCATCTACATTAACATAATGCATTTGAAAATCCATTCAAATTTTCCTTTAAGTTTGAAAGCACTACACAGGACATATGTTGGGTAAAATGTTATTTACTTTGGAGAGGGCAAAAACTCGAGGCACTTATGGAAAGATGATATTGGATCTTTTATAGGTAAAGTTGCATCTCTTCTGCTGCTTATGATTTCCTAGGGGAACATATATATTGATATACTAATTCTAGATCCTTCTAAATAGATATTTCTCGTGGTGGGGGAAGGGGGGGGGAGGAGCAAAGCTTTGCGGCATAAGGTTGCTAACGAGACAAATAGAAGAGGGGATCAAACCTTACTTCCAAGATAACTGTCTCTTACCTAACTCCACCCACCTACCTCCTCGAAGTAATAAGAAAATAATAAAATTAGCTCTGGGGTTTCGATAACATTCCAACCCCGTGGAAATATAATATGAAGCAATACCTCATGAAAACATGATAAAATTAAATGATCCCTAATTTTCATACCCGTATGATATGTACATCATACCTAGACAAAATTTCATAAGACTTTGTAACAAAATACGAGAAATGAAAAGGTAATTCTAGAAAATAGCGTAAATTTACATATACTTATTTGAATGAAAAATACAAAAAAATTAATGATGAAAGTCTTGCGAAATTTACACATATTTACTTAAACCTACAAGAGAGTAACTCACCTTAAGGGCTAGTTATACACATGTTAAATACACAAATAAAATACACGAATAAAATATATACCATGAACTATACCAGCTTCGTAAGAATATATATATATATATATATATATATAGACAGAGAGAGAGAGAGAGAGAGAGAGAGAGAGAGAGAGATACACACACACACACACATATATATATATATATATATATGTGTGTGTGTGTGTGTGTGTGTGTATATACATATACATATATACGTATATATAAATACATACATATATAAAAATATATATATATATATATATATATATTGTATATATACATATATATATATATATATACATATATATATATATATATATATGTATATATATATATATATATACATATATATATATATATACATATATATATATATATATATGTATATACATATATATATACATATATATATATATATATATGTATATATATATATATATATACATATATATATATATATATATATATGTATATATATATATATATATATGTGTGTGTGTGTGTGTGTGTGTATGTATGATAATACATATACAAAGGCATCATATTTATACAGATGGACGGGATCCAACAGCTCTTAATTTCTTAGTAATTCTGAAAAAGTCAGATTTTAGATAAAAGGATAAGACACGATTAACGGAAAAACAGACCTGGACTTCAATTCAAGTTTCTACGTTTGGAAAAGGAGATTAAAAGGGATTCAATAATATTCCCACAGGAATAGCCATTTGAATGGGTTATTTCACTCGTCTCTACCATCCAATTTTAGGACTTTGTCTTAACCATTGGGAGGCCAAGGCATTAATAAGAGAACTCCTAGAGCCGGCCTCTTTACGCTGTATTAATCTGGCTGAAATACCTTTGGATGTTATATGATACACTATATTATTATCATTTCCTGAACGATTCTTAATCAACATGTTTTTAATGTACAATTATATTTAAACACTCCATAATATCTAGTTTTTTCAAAGAGGGTATAGCATCCAACAAACAATCATGAAATGGCAAACACAGCATATTATTAAGTGTTTCCTTTTTCTCTAACTGGACACTGTAGACTGTTTTCTTAGCCTTATTCATACAGATTTTTAGGAAAAAATTTGGATTTCAAAGATTTGTAGAAATTTCATCTATTTTAGTGAACTCATCCTCAATGTATTCAGGGCTACAAATTCTAAATGCCCTAAGGTACATGGAGATAAAAACAAAATGCTTTACATTTCTAGAGTGGCTGGAGTAGAAATGCTTATATGAAAAATTATTGGTAGTCTTTCTATATATGGTAAACTTAAATTTATCAGTCTTTTAACCATTAAAACGTCTAAAGATTGGCTAATGTTGTTTTCTCCAATCTCTATTGTAATTTTTATAGAATGTACCAGTGAATATGTGTGTGGGTGTGTGTGAGTGTATATGTCTATATATGTATATATATATATATATATATATATGTGTGTGTGTGTGTGTGTGTGTATATATGTCTATATATGTATAAATATATATATATATATATATATATATACAGTATATGTCGTAGATCAAGGAGAAAATAACAACAAAGTCGCTATTCATCTTGGTATACAGTAATATACTACCGTATAAGGATATTGCCCAGACTAGAAAAGGAAATAACATTTTTTTAGTGGTTGACGACAAGAAAAGTCAATATATCTGAAGAATTCATAATATTCAATTTAGTTAAAAACAGAAGCAATCTTGACAAACTATTGCCAGCCAAGAGGTAAAATGCATATAGAATTGTTAAGGGATATGCTTGTTCTTAATAAAATATATTGCTGTGTAGGCGGGGAAATGAGCAAACAAATGAACGTGGTATTGAAACGGATGGAAAGAGAGAGAAAGGGATTCTGAGGGAGGTTGAATAGGTTATAAGATATTAAATGTGGGATTTGGCCTAAAATTCAAACTTAGGTTAGAGGTATACAGAAGTTACTCTCGGCTGGATTTGAGGACCTTGAGCAAATTTTGGTTACCATTGTATTGCTGAAGAGCAAGCAATGAAAATTGTCTTCTAAATCCTGTTCGTTTAAAGTACACGCAAGAGGAAGTTTTATTAAGGAGAGCATTAGCTTCAGGTATTCATGATAATTATTTGGTTCAAATATAGCTGATTTGGAAACAATCTGAAAACAAGGAGTGAAAATGTCATAGCTAAAGTATTTGTTCCTAATCCTTCCTTTGAGTCAGTTATTAAAATCCTAATCCCCTTTCTATCTTCATTGGTGTTTCCTGTAATTAGACCTCGGAGTCTTTTACAGCCAGAAGTAAATCCTCCCATAGAAAATTCTGGCACATGCATGTAGTCGACCTTTCTGAAGAAGAAAATCATGTGGATATATCTGATGCACTTTAATCCGTTCCTTCACTTGTAAAATAATGTAAAATTATACATAATGCACATCGGTTGTAAGACTTACAATACAGAGTCAAGGATAATGATCTTTTTGTCATCGTAAACATGCATACACTTTCTTGACCAGGTTGTTTAACCTAGAGTAGTCCTAGGAACTCTGATTGCTATTAATGATGGAATCTATGCGAGCAATGAATTTCTCCAAGAACTCTCCAGTGTAACTTACCATTTTGTCCGAAGCAGCAGAGAACAGACTGCGAAGCAGTCTAACTGCTGAGTCATCAGAAGCCATTGCCTGACCCTCCCAGGTCCAAGCTTGATGGAAAAGGAATTTTGGTGCTGATCAAATGAGTATATGGTCAGTCTCTAGCACAATATCCTGTTCCTTGCTTCTGCCACTTAGTATCTACCTTTAAACCTCTAAAAGGGTAGTGAGTAATTTGATCCAGGAATCATATCATATATGGTAATCCTGTTTTGCTTATCCTCCAAGGCACTAACACTCGATCTTTCTTCTCTTCCTACTTAAATTATCTCATGTTTCTTCTGTTTATTATATTTTTCTTTTTTTCTATTCCATTTCGAATTATGTCTTAATTTATAACTGAGTTTATCCGTAGCTAGTCTCGATACAAAATCAATATAGAACTACTCGTATTCCTTCCCTATAAAAAAAATATTAGTTGTTAGTAATTCTATCATTCATTAGACACAGCAATAAAAAAAAAAAAAAAAAAAAAAAAAAAAAAAAAAAAACTCCTGAATAATGATAATTATTTAAAAAAATTTCAAACAGATGTAACTAGAAGCCATTAAATAACTTACAACGTTCACATAAGTTCATAAAGATTTCGTTCATTTAAAAGATAATTAATTTTCATAGAGAAAAACCAAAAAGATTAACGGCGTAAGACAATTCTCCCAAACCATTGAAAAATTCCCTATAATAGAAAAAAAGGGTTAATTGATACAGCAGCAACGAACACTGGTCTGGGCTATGCTTTATCGCGGGAAAGTTAAAAGACAAAATATATGAGAAAAAGGTTACAAAAAAGCTATCGATGTTAAAGGTCATATGACTAACAAATGAAAATATATTAGAGCGAATATAACCTTATCCAATATAAATTCTTATAAAATATGTTTGCAGTATTCTATGAACATTTTTTAACTCGTCTTATCGCACCTAAACACCTACTGAATATAAATTATTAGGCCAGTTCTATTCATTATGTAAATAAGTCCTCTGAAGAAGTATCGCGAAGCTAGTTAGGACTTAATATTACATTTCCTATCTTAATTTCCACAGGGGTTCTTTTGCGTATGTCCATTATATGTGTATATATAAACTACTTAAAAAATTAATAAATATTTTCCGTGTTGAATAATATAAATACTACCATATTGTTTTTCCAACCATGCTTGCTACAGTTCTCAGCCTTTTTTTCAGCATTATCCTATTTTGTATATATATTTTTTTTATTATTCAAATTCGTAATGCACATTTTCTACCCTTCAGTTAGTCTCTGACTCTCATTTAACTCATGAATTTGCACCACAACGAAATCATGCACTCAGTCAATAATTGTATTGCTTAAGTGAATAATATCATTGTTTTCACTGTCAGGGATATTATGCGAAAATTCATGAAATCAAATCTTACCATGCGTGTATTGAAATGTAAGACATTTTAAGTATTCAAAAATGAGAAAATGGCAACGAGAAATTATATAAATCATTGTTAAAATAGTACTATATGATATTTGCAAATCAATTCAATTTTCTTTTATTCATTGATAAGGTTATTTCTGTGTGTGCTATTAATATACGTATAAACATTGAAATACACGCACACATAAACACAGAGATATATATATATATATATATATATCTGTATATATATATATATATATATAACTATATATATATATATATATATATATATCTGTATATATATATATATATATATATAACTATATATATATATATATATATATATGGGCTCAAGCCATGTCGTCCTGATGGAAGTTCCTATGGTAGCTTCAAAAGGATATATTATATACTACAGTGATGTGCCCAGAGAATTAACCTTCAGGTTCCAGAATTCTAACTCCTGGAACGAATATCCTTAAAATTTTCTCAAGGATATTGCATAATATCAGAGGACGCATTCTTGACACGTCACATAGAAATCTCTACCCCCAAATAGTGTTAACGCTTCGAGGGGGACGTGGTAAAAGAATAGAAGGGGGCCGTAACAAGGTTTCCCCAGTTCCCATACTACTATTGACCACCACCCCAGTGCCATTGGGTAATCCTTTGTCCCCTCTTATATATGGAGTTTTTTTTTTTTTTTTTTTTAATCTAGATTCTTCCCTTCTGTGTGGTCTTCCAAAATTGTTTGGTATTGATATGTTGACGATGTTCTAGATATTTGAGAAGAAAATTTTAATCATTAGGGTTTTTTTTCAATCATTAATTCACTGGTACATTCTATAAAAATTACAATAGAGATTGGAGAAAACAACAGTAACCAATCTTTAGACGTTTTAATGGTTAAAAGACTGATAAATTTAAGTTTACCATATATAGAAAGACTACCAATAATTTTTCATATAAGCATTTCTACTCCAGCCACTCTAGAAATGTAAAGCATTCTGTTTTTATCTCCATGTACCTTAGGGCATTTAGAATTTGTAGCCCTGAATACATTGAGGATGGGTTCACTAAAATAGATGAAATTTCTACAAATCTTTGAAATCCAAAATTTTTCCTAAAAATCTGTATGAATAAGGCTAAGAAAACAGTCTACAGTGTCCAGTTAGAGAAAAAGGGAAACACTTAATAATATGCTTTGTTTGCCATTTCATGATTGTTTGTTGGATGCTATACCCTCTTTGAAAAAACTAGATATTATGGAGTGTTTAGATATAATTGTACATTAAAAAACATGTTGATTAAGAATCGTTCAGGAAATGATAATAATATAGTGTATCATATAACATTCAAAGGTATTTCAGCCAGATTAATACAGCGTAAAGAGGCCGGCTCTAGGAGTTCTCTTATTAATGCCTTGGCCTCCCAATGGTTAAGACAAAGTCCTAAAATTGGATGGTAGAGACGAGTGAAAATAACCCATTCAAATGGCTATTCCTGTGGGAATATTATTGAATCCCTTTTAATCTCCTTTTCCAAACGTAGAAACTTGAATCGAAGTCCAGGGTCTGTTTTTTCCGTTAATCGTGTCCTTATCCTTTTATCTAAAATCTGACTTTTCCAGAATTACTAAGAAATTAAGAGCTGTTGGATCCCGTCCATCTGTATAAATATGATGCCTTTGTATATGTATTATCATACATACACACACACACACACACACACACATATATATATATATATATACATATATATATATATGTATATATATATATTATAATATATATGTGTATATATACAATGTATATATATATATAATATATATATGTATGTATTTATATATACGTATATATGTATATGTATATACGTATACACACACACACACACACATATATATATATATATATATGTATGTATGTATCACTCTCTCTCTCTCTCTCTCTCTCTCTCTCTCACTCTCTCTGTCTATATATATATATATATATATATATTCTTACGAAGCTGGTATAGTTCATGGTATATATTTTATTCGTTTATTTTATTTGTGTATTTAAACATGTGTATAACTAGCCCTTAAGGTGAGTTACTCTCTTGTAGGTTTAAGTAAATATGTGTAAATTTCGCAAGACTTTCATCATTAATTTTTTTGTATTTTTTCATTCAAATAAGTATATGTAAATTTACGCTATTTTCTAGAATTACCTTTTCATTTCTCGTATTTTGTTACAAAGTCTTATGAAATATTGTCTAGGTATGATGTACATATCATACGGGTATGAAAATTAGGGCTCATTTAATTTTATCATGTTTTCATGAGGTATTGCTTCATATTATATTTCCACGGGGTTGGAATGTTATCGAAAACCCCAGAGCTAATTTTATTATTTTCTTATTACTTCGAGGAGGTAGGTGGGTGGAGTTAGGTAAGAGACAGTTATCTTGGAAGTAAGGTTTGATCCCCTCTTCTATTTGTCTCGTTAGCAACCTTATGCCGCAAAGCTTTGCTCCTCCCCCCCCCCCCCCTTCCCCACCACGAGAAATATCTATTTAGAAGGATCTAGAATTAGTATATCAATATATATGTTCCCCTAGGAAATCATAAGCAGCAGAAGAGATGCAACTTTACCTATAAAAGATCCAATATCATCTTTCCATAAGTGCCTCGAGTTTTTGCCCTCTCCAAAGTAAATAACATTTTACCCAACATATGTCCTGTGTAGTGCTTTCAAACTTAAAGGAAAATTTGAATGGATTTTCAAATGCATTATTTAATGTAGATGATAGTATTATCTAAATTTACTTAACTGTCCCTATGAGATTTAGGTTAAGACAGTGAATTGTATTTATATTGCTCATCTGTTCGGAACCCTCCTATGAACTAAAACACGTAAGTGTAGTCAGTTACTTATATGATAATTTTGTTTAGTATTTAATCATTGAAGTGTTCAAGTATTGGGTATTTTTATTAATTATCAAGATTAAATATTTGTGTAAAATTTGATTTACAGTGAAATAAATGATTATACAATTTCAAGAGTGCAATTTTTTTCTTGTTTTGTTCAGATTTAATATTTTGAGTGATTCATTTTGTTGATAATTTTATGTTCTATTGTTCTAGTTTTTATATAATATATCTATTTTTGTAATATGTTGTAATATTTCGATCGCTTAAAATTTCTTAGTAGTCCTTGCCCGTATTCCCTGACTAAAACCAAAGTGAAAGGTTGTTTTGAATAGTTCAAATAAAGTAATTACTCAATTTTGTTCTGAGTAAACATATTTTTATATATTGCTGTCCGGGAGTTCCATAATTTCTTAGAGCTTGGGTATTAATTTTCATGTATGACAGATATATATAAAATAAAAAGGTGAGTTTTGAACTTGGGAGGATTATGTGATTTTCAGCTGAAATATATATATATATATATATATGTATATATATATATATATATATATACATATATATATATATATATACATATATATATATATATATATACATATTCACACATTATATATATATATATATATATACATATTCACACATTATGTATATATATATATATATATAGATAGATATATATATATATATATATATTAATATATGTATATATATATAATTGTATATTTGAATATATATATATATATATATATCATATATATATTAGAGAGATATATATATGTATGTATATATATATATATATATATACATATGTATATCTATATATATATATATATATATATAAATTATATATATATATATATATATATTTATATATATACATATATACATATATATATATATATTTATAAATTATGTATATATATATATATATATATATTTATATAAATATATATATATGTGTGTGTGTGTGTGTGTGTGTACGTGCATAGCCTATATGTATGTATGCTATATATATATATATATATGTGTGTGTGTGTGTGTGTGTTACGTGTATACATGTATGTATGCATATGTATGTATGCATATATATATATATATATATATACATATATAATATATATATATATATATCATTCTTAAATATCACACCATTCTTCATTAATTGTCTGCGCTTTGTCTCTTAAAGTTACTATTACTAAAAATTGATTTCTCTATTAAATTGCAAATGTTTCTCTGTGTTTTTCTTTTAAAAGCTTAGTTCTATCTAACCTAAATGTTCTATCCATCATTTTTTTTGGGTGCTTTCTGTTTTAATTTCAAGTGTGGAATGAGGAACTGGTGATCACTTCCAATATCTGCTCTTTTATGGCTTCTTATATTTTTCAGAGTCCTCTTTCTCTCTTTATTAATAGTAATGTGATACATCTGATTTTTGAAATTACCAAATGATGAAGTTATTGTACACATGTGAGAGTTCTTGTGTTGAAAACGAGTAC
>NW_027171883.1:155000-162500 GCF_036898095.1 Palaemon carinicauda
GTTAAACAACCACGGCGACATCACACATCCCTGGCTCAGCCCCACTCTCACCGGAAACCAATCACTCACTTCATTTCCTATCCCAACACATGCTTTACTACCTTTGTAGAATCATTTCACTGCTTGCAACAACCTTCCACTAACTCCATATAACCTCATCACATTCCACATTGCTTCCCTATCAACTCTATCATACGCTTTCTCCAGATCCATATACGCAACATACACCTCCTTACCTTTTGCTAAACATTTCTCGCATATCTGCCTTCCTATAAAAATCTGATTCATACAACCCTTACCTCTTCTAGAACCACCCTGTATTTCTAAGATTGGATTCTCTGTTTTATCCTTGATCCTATTAATCATTACTCTACCATACACTTTTCCAACTACACTCAACAAACTAATACCTCTTGAATTACAACACTCATGCACATCTCCCTTACCCTTATATAGTTGTACAATACATGCACAAACCCAATCTACTGGTACCATTGACCACACAGAACACATATTAAACAATCTCACCAACCATTCAAGTACAGTCACAACCCCCTTCCTTCAACATCTCAGCTCTCACACCATCCATACCAGACTCTTTTCCTACTCTCGTTTCATCTAGTGCTCTCCTCACTTCATCTATTGTAATCTCTCTCTCATTCTCATCACCCATCAATGGGACCTCAACACCTGCAACAGCAATTATATCTGCCTCCTTATTATCCTCAACATTCAGTAAACTTTCAAAATATTCCGCCCATCTTTTCCTTGCCTCCTCTTCTTTTAACAACCTTCCATTTCTATCTTTCACTGTCTCTTCAATTCTTGAGCTAGCCTTCCTTACTCTCTTCACTTCTTTCCAAAACTTCTTCTTATTCTCTTCATATGAATGACCCAATCCCTGACCCCACCTTAGGTCAGCTACCCTCTTTGCCTCACTTACCTTGCGTTTACTTCCACATTTTTCTCTCTATATCTTTCATACTTCTCTACACTATTACTCTTCAACCATTTTTCAAAAGCCCTCTTTTTCTCTTCTACTTTTACCTTCACTCGTTCATTCCACCATTCACTGCCCTTCCCTGTGCTGCTTCCAACAACCTTCTTGTCACACACATCACTAGCAATCCCAACAAAATTATCTTTTACTAACTTCCACTCCTCCTCTAAATCCCCAGTTTCTCTTACTTCCACTTCGTCATATGCCATTTTCAACCTTTCTTGATGTTTACTTTTTACCGCCGGATTTATTAGCTCTTCAACCCTCACTAGCTCCCTTTTACATCCACCTACTCTATTCCCCCACTCTTTTGCTACAACTAATTTTCCTTCCACCAAAAAATTATCAGACATACCGTTAGCCATACCCCTAAACACGTGCACGTCTTTCAATCTTCCAAACATTCTTTTTGTTATCAACACATAATCCATTAATGCCCTTTCTACTAATCTCCCATTTGCCACTCTTACCCATGTATACTTATTTTTATCTTTCTATTTGAAAAAGCTATTACTTATCATCATCTCTTGCTCAACACACATATCTACCAGTCTCTCACCACTCTTATTTTCACCTGATACGCCATACTTTCCCAATGGCACCTTCCACCTCTCCAACGCCCACTCTAGCATTTAAGTCACCCATGACAACTACATAATTCCTTCTACCCAGTCCTTCAACACACCTAGTTGATTCATTCCGGAACTCATTCCGCTCTTCTTCACTTTTCTCACTACCTGCCCCATACGCACTGACAAACGCCCAACATTCCCTACCCAGCCTAACCGTTACCCACATTAACCTAGATGATATCTCCTTCCATTCCACTACTTTACCTGTCATCCATTCACTCAGCAATAAAGCCACACCCTCTCTCGCTCTTCCCCTTTCAATCCCAGACACTCTACCAGACATTTCACCAAACATCACTTCACCCTCTCCTTTTATCTTCGTCTCACACAAGGCCAATACATCCATCCTTCTATTCCTAAACATAGTTCCAATTTCACATCTTTTACTCTCTATCGTACTATATCCACGCACATTCAAGCAACCCAAAGCTAGAGTGCGGGGAGCAGTCACTCTCCCCCCAGCTCCATCTCTTTGTCGATGTCTCTCAGGATGTAGATATAGGAGAGGGGGTTCCCAGCCCCCTCGTCCCGTCCCTTATAGTCGCCTCTTACGACACTCAGGGATAACGTTGGCGCTATTCTAATTGTTTTCATGCCCCCACGGCCACAGGGGACAAAAGAAAAGATGCTTTTTTTAAAATCTTCTTGTATCTTAGCCATAATGGTAAGAAGACACTTAAAGATAGAAGCATCAGTGTCTGGATTCCGGTAGATCGAACACAAATAAAAGTTATTAAGCCTACCACAAACTTATATTACCGTAATCTCATGACATCCACATTCATAGCAGGACTTATGAAAAGCATGGTACTCAGTCCTAATATACACCGCCATTCTCTGGTCCAAGGGATGCATCATATTAGAAACCAAAGTTTCTTAGCACAAAAGAATATCATACTGTGTGGACGCGACTGGAAGGTCTTGAATATTTGCATGAAGACCACGAATATTGCAATACAGTAGACGACATTAACGAAATCTGAGACGTACTAGTCATAGATTTCACTCAATGTCTCCACCGCAAAGAAATTGATGATAATAAAAAGATACATCATATTTAAAATTGAGGTAACAAGAATGATAACCAAAACAATATGTACCGAAATAAGAATTTAGTGATTGATCAAACCAATAGACTATAGAATAAAAAACTCGGAAAACTGGTCAACATGGAGGAGCCAATACACCATGAAAAGCTAAATACCCTCCAGTATTACCACTTCAACTGAAGGGAGGACAGTAAGGATGGTTTTGATAAGAAAAAGAGTTAGCTAAGGAAAAGGCAACCTCTTGATAAACAACCAGGCATCCATAGCCCTTCTTTCAAGCCTGCCTAATACACACTTTCGAAAAAAACAAGAGGGAAAAAATATAGAATAGTGTGCCCGAGTGTACCCTCCATCAAGAGAACTCTAACCCAGGACTGTGGAAGACCATGGTACAGAGGCTACGGCACTAATCAAAACTAGAGAACAATGATTTGATTTTGGAGTGTCCTTCTAGATGAGCGGTTTATCATGGCTATAGAGTCTCTTTTACCCTTACCATAGGAAATTAACCATTGAACAACTAATTTGCCCTTTGAGCGAAGTAGTGTTTGGTAAATTAATTGTTGTTAGGTGTATGAGGAGAGACGGGGAGGTATAAAGAATAGACTAGACTATTCGGTATGTATGTATGTATGTATATATATATATATATATATATATATATATATATATATATATATATATATATATATATATATATATATATATATATATATATATATATATATATATATATATATATATATATATATACAAACACACACACACACACACACACACACACACACACATATATATATATATATATATATATATATATATATATATATATATATATATATATATATATATATATATATATATGTGTGTGTGTGTGTGTGTGTGTGTGTGTGTGTGTGTGTGTGTGTGTGTATATGTATATTCTAAAGACCTCTCCAATTTCCAACGTCATTATTCATATTCTTATGCAATGATGTTGTCATTTACCCCTTTATATCAAATCTATAGTTTTTTTAGGAAATCTATATGATTCAAAATTGACATAATAATGTATCAAAATAATGTTTTCAAAGATTATTTCCTAAATAAACGATGAAAATGTAACTGATCAAAGGAAGAGATTTCAATATTTCTCTTTATGATTCTGTTTTTGATTAAGACTTTATTTGATCATCATTAATTAGATGTATCAAGTTATAGATAATTCAGTATAAGATTACAGGATTATGCAAGTATTCTTTGATGCAAGACGATGCAATTCCATAACATAAACCAAAGATCCCATATGAACTCAGAAAAAATCAATGGGTCAGATAGAATCACAAGTAAATATCATTATCTTCTTTCTTAACGTTTGAATGTTTGAGACATGCACTCGATATATGAAATCAAATATCAGGGATCTGAGTGTTAAGATTATCCCTAATATATAATAATTACCAGTTGTTTTAACGAAAACATTCATACTGCTCCGATTTGTATCGTAAACAGTTATAATCTAAACATTAAGGTCTTTTTTACTTAAAATATTTTCAGTGAGCTTTGAATTAATTGAGTCTAGGAAGTCTTTAATATTACTTATCTGGAATTTTTATAATAAATTAAATTCACTGTTATATTAGGAGTGAAATCCGGGGAACTTAATACTACTCTGAAGGGGTAGTAAGAAAATAATTATTTGCATGCACTTCTTTTAACAGCAACAAGTCTTTATTTTTCAATAACTAGGCGACACGCATAAACAAGGGGTGGAATTTTATTTCTATGTAGTTCTCGGATATCTGAAACTTTGGAAAAATTTTAAATATTCCACTTGAATTATCTGAAAATACGTAAAATAAGGCACATCATCTAATATCTTTTATTTTACTTCATTATTATTATTATTATTATTATTATTATTATTATTATTATTATTATTATTATTATTATTATTATTATTATTATTATTATTATTTTTATTATCATTACTTGCTAACCTAAATTACTAGTTGTAAAAGCACGGAAAAGCCCAGTGAGGAAAGGAAACAAGGAAACAGAATTGCATACCTGAGAGTACATCAAGAAATATATTTCATAAAAGACCAAATATTCTTTATATGAGCTCATTCAACTTTGAATTCATATATTGAGAAATACCTCACGACAAATATCTACGATGTCATCTCCCGAAACAGATGACATCGTAGTTTTGGAAGAATGACAGTTTTTGTGTCTGATTTAAAAAAATTAAAAACTTCTTACTTCCGAGTCATTTTCAGAAACGCAATCCTTCTTTTTTCTTATATTTTTCATGAACTTATATGTGTATATATAAATAAACATACACACACACATACACACACACACACACACACACACACACACACACACACACATATATATATATATATATATATATATATATATATATATATATATATATATATATATATATATATGTATGTATGTATATATATATATATAGATATATAAATATATATATATATATATATATATATATATATATATATATATATATATATATATATATATATATATATATATATATATATATAGAAATAAATATGCATATAGAAATATATATATATATATATATATATATATATATATATATATATATATATATATATATATATATATATATGTATATATATATATGTATATATATATATATATATATATATATATATATATATATATATATGTATATATATATATATATATATATATATATATATATATATATATATATATATATATATATATATATATATATATATATATATATATATCCAATGCGGAGTAGGAAAAGCAGCACATAGAAAAAGCTGCGAAACTCCATGCCGCAGGCAGCTCTCCTTTTACCATCATTGGTCAATCGTCAAATAACCATGACTTACCTCTTCTTTAATCCATATTGATCAAACGACTCGTTCAGTCGTTAAATACCCAAGGATCTTCTATTCATTTGTATTTGTCATAGTTTTCTTTTGTTTGATTTCTAACTCTTGTTGGCATACAGTTTCTCACTATGCTTCTGCGAGGTTGGTTCCACTACTTTGTCTGATGTATAGATATTTATTTATTAATTTTTTTCCTTTTAATTTTAATTTAAATTTCAACTGTTTTTTATAGTTTTGAATGAATTTGTAAAAAATTTTAACTGTTCCTAATTCTTTTGTATATGTTTTATTTTTAGCCCTGGACAATGTGATTAAGAATCACGAAACGTTGGGAATAATAAAAAAGGACAATTTAAACTACTCTTTCCCTATCCATACCATGAAATTTGTGTTCATTACTGGCTGTTGCTGCCTCCACCGAAGATGTTTCTTGGACTCCTTTATTTTGTGCGCTGCTGTGAGTGGAACCAACGGAGAGCTGCCTGCGGCAGGGAGTTTCATAGCTTTTTCCATGTGCTGCTTTTTCTACTCCGCATTAGATCGAGAGGCTTCATTCACTTTCACGATCTTGTTCGACATCGTTATGGAGCTGGACTTCTCTCACAGTGCAGGACTCTGGAGAGGCGTGTTAAGAAGTGGGAGAAAACCAAACTCGATCTAGAATTTCTTCAATATTGTCAACTGAATAACATTGTCCGAATTTTGTAAAATTTAAACTGTATAGATCGTCTTTATATCAAACGCAATTTTATCATGATGCCACAAAATGTCTTTTAGAAATAGAAATAACAAATAAACAAAAATTTGTTCATAATCATAATGATGCCGTTAGCAATATTCTTAAAACTGTATGTAACTCTTTTACCTCAATTGACTCTATAATGTTTAAACAACTTTTTAATAAGAGTATTTCTGAGTACGTTTCCACCGTACAAGATTGTCATAATAGGAAACTTAGAAGCTTGGGTATTTTTATTCAAAATTTTAACAAAGACCGAATAACTGTTTTTAACTATTCTAATTATGTTTTATCTAAAAGAGAAGAGTTTCTATTGTCGTTGGGTTTGGATTTCTGTCTTCCAAACTTCAGACCTACAGTAATTACTCTAAGTTTTTTCTACCTCTAGAGTCACTATTTCAAAGGCTTAAATCTCTGCACTTTCACATGAATCTTGGTAACCTGCAATCCAAACTATATGAAATATCACATGCTGCATTTGGGAAACTAAAAACCAGGTGGACACCCTTTTTTAAGAAAACAGATTTTGATATATTGAGGAGTCTTGCCAATAGATAATCTTATCATTACTAAACCGGATAAAGGCAAAGGAACTGTCATTCTAGATAAGGAGGAATATGTGGGAAAAATGGAAAGTATTTTAAATGATGAATCTAAATTTCTGAAAATTGGTGAGCCTAATTTTAATAATATTTTTAAAACGGAGGATAGAATTAATAGATTTTTAAAGACTCTTAAAAATGAAAAATCCATAACTGAAACTACCTACCAAAATTTGTTCTGTTCGGGGTCTTCCTATGGCATCTTATATGGTATACCCAAAATCCATAAGCCCAATGTTCCACTGAGACCTATCTTATCGTATTTTAATACCCCTAATTACAAACTAGCTAAGTTCCTCGTTCCCTTACTGGAACCTTTGACAAAAAACACCTTTTCTGTAAATAACTCCTATGCATTTAAAGAGGCCATAATTTCTCAAGACTCAGATCTTTTCATGACGAGTCTTGATGTTGAGTCTTTATTCACTAATGTACCTGTGGAAGAAACTATCAATATTATTTTAAACAAATTATTTTCTGAACCTAATACCACTTTTAATGATTTTAATCGCACGTCTTTTAAAAAAACTTTTGGAGCTAGCGGTGCTGGACACCTCTTTCGTTTTTAATAG
>NW_027171883.1:170000-177500 GCF_036898095.1 Palaemon carinicauda
AGTTAGTCAGAGCGACATTCCCGGTTGTTTTGCTTTAATAAATTTTAGCTATTTAGTATTACATAGGCTTTCCTTTTGTGCTTAGTATTATTTTGGCGAAGTATTCGCCATTCTGGCCTACGCTAGGCCATGTAGCCTAGTCATTTGGTCCCAGTTCTTCATGCATGATTTTGGTTTTTCCGAGTGTATTAAAATTTTATTGAAGCTTTAGGCTATATTTTATACATTTAAGATTATGTGGAATATTTCCAAGATAGTATACGAGTGAGTTTCGGTGAATTAGGTAATCAATTCTCTTGGTGCCTAGGCTAAGTTTTTTATGGAGCCTTAGTATACTTTCTCATACTCCCCGGTTGCTTTCTTTTCTTCGGAGAAGGTATGCAATCCCTTTCCCTCTGTTTAAGCCCTGGGCTTATCCCTAAGTGTTTTTTTCCGAATTAATTTTCGATAAAACTATATTGGGGTGTTACTGTACCTTCCTGTTCCAGTAAGTCTGGTTCAAAGAGGGACAGAACAACAGAGTTTTTAGTCTGAGTCTGTGCTTGTCTGGCTTGGGGTAGAGTCTCCCTCGCTGGCCTGACACAGACAAAGGTGGCTTAGCCTCCTTAGGTCACTACCGAAGGTTTCTGTTGATATGATTCCTTCTTTTGTGATCTACCAGACTAGTCCTTGTTGCTGCTCTCGGGGGAGGATAAGTTTCTTTCCCTGGGAGTAGCAACACCTTCCTTGTTTTGGTGCTCTGGGAGCTGGCAAGTATTGCTGGCCTCCACCCTTAGATCTCCCTTAGGCTAAGATAAGTTTCTTGGCTGCGGGTGATCTGTCACTAAAGCAAGGTTGGTAGGACCCTCTTTTGTTCCTTCCCCCTCTTTCTCCGTAATGGCCTAGCCATTACAGTACTGTACGTCGTTCTACATCTGGACCTAGTATAGGTTAGGATGTGGAATTGACTCAGGGTCTTATATTTTGAGTGCTGCCCGGACCTCCCTTGGTCCCTTATCCATGCCTGCCTGTAGAGCCAGACGGCATTGGCCAGGAAGCCTGAATTAGATTCTCCCCTTCCTTATATGCACTCTTTCGGATTTCCGGGCTTGGAGGTAGTGTACACTCTTATCCCGGCATCCATCCTATTTTTCTTCTAGTGCTGTACCTGACCCGGCTGCCGGCCTTTGAGGCCGGCAGCCAGGCAGGTGTAGTCCTCTGGTTCTTTTGCTGCCGGCTGGCATCGGTCCTGTACCTTTGCCGGCCGGCTAATGTCAGCCCTTGTCTGCCGGTCACCAAGAGTGTGGCCACCAGCTGGGTACTACCTTGTGTAGTTGCCGGCCGGCAGCCATTGCCGGCCGACATTGGCTGTTGCCGGCCGGCAATTGCTGCCGACCGGCACATGCATTTGAACCAGAGTTCTGCCGCCTTATAGCTGTTAAGTAGTATACTTTAAAGCTAGTTGTGGTGTGTGCCGGCCGGCACGTATCCTCCTATACTGTACTAGTATTCTTCAGTATAACATATACAGTAAGAGGAAAACTATAGTATAGGTTTTGGTACAGCACTGTGTGTTCTAACACTTTTGTGTATTTCTTGCACAGTCCTTTGCTGTTGCCCTACAGATAGGAAAGTGAGTTCTTTCCTGTCTATTATCCAGGTTTTTAAAATCATTGCTTAGGTGGGAGCTCCACCTGTTTCCTCTGGAAACTTTGCATTGGTTACACTAGAAGAGATTAACCATTTGATTTTAAGATCTGGAAGGCTGCAGCAATGGGTTGTGAGGGAAACACAAGTGTGTGTCTTTCCTTTCTGAATTGTTATGCTATACTATGCATATCCAGTGATACATAGTTCACTTGATACTCATGGAAATTTCTTCTCTTTACAGAAGGACACTCTGAAGTGCGGAAGTGCTTTCTGCAACGTCCGCAGCAAGAACCTCTGCGGACATGAGTTTTGTAGGAGACAGGCAGCATGCGCTGTCTCCAAGGATGATCTCCGGTATTGGGACCCTCAGGTATGTACTGTGTGCACTAACCTGATTACTGAGACCTTTGATTCACCTAGGACGGAGGAATCAAGGGATATAGCTAGGAAGAAGCTTCGTACCTGGGTAAGGGGCTTCCAAAAGAACACTTCTGGCCCTTATCTTCCAAGTGAGAAGATGAGGGCGTATCTTTTCCCTAAGGCATCAGCTGATGCAGTGATTCCCCAGCCTTAAGAGGAGATCCCCTAAGTTCAGATCCAGGTGGATGCTGAAGTCGCAGTCGCGATGCAAGACATCCAGTTAGATGTCAGGATGTCTGATGTTGACGAGTGTCTGGAGGAAGACCTCCTGGCAGAAGCCCAGGATGAAGTTCAAGCCCCAGACGTTGTAGAGGTAGACGTCGACGAGGTGTCGGCTACTCCGGTTCAGATTCCGGAGCCTATTCCCTCAACATCGGCCGGTCTCCCAGTAGAGCTGGGACAGGCCCTCTCTTCTATTGTTGGAATGATCCAACAAATGCAGAAGGAGAATCAGGAGAAGGCTGCTGCAATGGAACTGCGAATGCAGTGCCTTGCAGAATCACATGGGCCCCAGAAAAAGCTCAATGTGAAAGACCTTCCCTTGTGCTCAGATGCTAACCCATGGAGGTATGCTGAGCACATGCCGATGACGACTGGAAAGATCGTCATCTCTGATAAGCTGGGCTCAGTTACCCTAGAGGAGATGGAATTCTGGCCCAGCAAGGCATCATATCCGGACTGTTATGTCCAGCTGAGGAAGGAACCAGCTTCAAAGGAGGAGACAGAGCCGAAGGAGGTCATAATGATGGACCATGCTAAGGCTCAAGCTCTACTTTCATCCTCGATGAAAGAGAGGGGCTTCTCTAACTCAAAGGTAGCCGCATTGAACAGGAAGCTCCCTTCCTTTGTGTCCTCGCCTACTAGAGCCTTCCCCTTTTTACAGAAAGGGTTTCTGGCTGTACTAAAAGCAGTCGAGGCCGGCAAGCCTTGCTTCTCCCTAGAGGAGTGTAAACCCTTGTCGCTGGCCCTGCCTATGGACCACAAAGACTGGAAGGACGTCCATCTTACGTTCTCAGTTGGAAAGTTGGAGGCTGATATTGCCGGACGTCAGTTCGGCGAGGACCTCCCTAAGCTGTCTGACTCTCTTTTGCGAAGAGAGTTCGATACAAAAGAAAGACTGACTGCCTCAATGTCTCTTCAGACTACTCCCGAGACGATGGCAAGTGACCCCAAGGTCCATGAAATGTTCATGGTAGTGGCCAAGACTCATCTGGCCACAGTGACGAAGGACCTTCATGGCTTCGTCAAGGCAAGGAGAGCTTGTAGGGAATTCGTGTTTACCTCGGCTACGGTGAGGCACGAGCCAAGGAAACTAATCTCCTCCAACATTTGGGGAAAAGACCTTTTCCCTACCGACTTGGTCAAAGAAGTTGTTGATAAGGCCGCCTTGGAGAATAGAAACCTTCTCCAGAAGTGGGGCCTGGCTATTATTATTATTATTATTAAATGCTAAGCTACAACCCTAGTTGGAAAAGCAGGATGCTATAAGCCCAGGGGCCCCAACAGGGAAAATAGCTCAGTGAGGAAAGGAAACAGGGAAAAATAAAATAATCTGAGAATAGTAACATTTAAATAAATATTTCCTATATAAACAATAAAAACTTCAACAAAACAAGAGAAAGAGAAACTAGATACAACAGTGTGCCTGAGTGTACCCTCAAGCAAGAGAACTCTAACCCAAGACAGTGGAAGGCCATGGTACAGAGGCTATAGCACTACCCAAGACTAGAGATCAATGGTTTGATTTTGGAGTGTCCTTCTCCTAGAAGAGCTGCCTACCATAGCTAAAGAGTCTTTCAAAAGAAAGTCTTCCCCGGATGAGGGTCCTCAACCAAAGAGGAAGACTATGAGGACTAGGCTACCGTCTCGGCCAGCCAAGCCTGTTAGACAGCAACAGCAACTGCAATTGCCATTGCCCCCAGTGCCCCAGATCGTCGCACAAACCCCGACCACTTTTCAGTGGGTACCCCAGGCCATGTCGACACAGTCCACGGCATTCACCTCAGAGTTCGAAGGGCAGTCTACTTCCTTTCGAGCAAAGCCTAGAGGAGCAGCCAGAGGCTCGTCTAGACGCCCCTCAAGGGGAAAGGGATTCAGGGGTGGTCGTGGTCAGGAAGGCAAGACCTCAGGACGGCAGTCCAAGTGAGGTGATACCGGTAGGAGGGTGACTTCTGAAATTTTGGGATTGGTGGACCTACGATCCCTGGGCCCACAGCCTACTCAAGAATGAACTGGGCTGGAGCTGGTACAGCACTCCACCCCCGTGCCTTCCGTTTTTCCAACCCCACCCCCGTTATGGAGGAGTACGTTCAAGAACTGTTGGAGAAAAAAGGTGATCCGAAGGGTGAAGCCCATCAATTTCTAAGGGAGGCTGTTTTGTGTTCCCAAGAAAGACTCGGAAAAGCTCAGAGTCATTCTGGACTTGTCGCCACTCAACAAGTTCATAGTGAATTGCAAATTCAAAATGCTAACACTGCAACACATGAGGACCTTTCTGCCCAAGAGGGCATATTCCGTCTCTATAGACTTGTCAGACGCCTATTGGCACATTCCAATTAGCCATCGACTCTCCCCCTACCTAGGGTTCAGGCTACAACGAAGACTATACGCCTTCGGAGCCATGCCATTCGGGCTAAACATAGCCCCAATTATTTTTACGAAGCTTGCGAGCGTAGCTCTCAAACAATTACACCTAAAGGGAATTCAGGTAGTAGCCTACCTGGACGACTGGTTGGTGTGGGCAGCATCCGAGACAGAATGCTTGCAAGCTTCCAGTCAAGTGATCCAGTTCCTAGAGTACCTAGGCTTCAAGATCAACAGAAAAAAGTCTCGACTTTCTCCATCTCAAAAGTTCCAGTGGCTGGGAATCCACTGGGACCTTTTGTCACACCGTTTCTCCATCCCGGCGAAGAAAAGGAAGGAGATAGCGGGTTCTGTCAAGAGACTTCTAGATTCCGAAAGGATATCAAGACGCGAGCAGGAGAGGGTACTGCGCTCTCTCCAGTTTGCTTCGGTGACAGACCCAGTGCTAAGAGCACAGCTAAAGGATGCAATCGGAGTTTGGAGAAGTTATGCATCAAACGCGCGAAGAGATCTGAGAAGACCAGCCGCTTCGGCTAAGTACTCTTCTCAGGCCTTGGTCCTAAGCCAGACATCTAAAGAAGTCGGTTCTTCTTCAGCCAACCCCCCGTCGGTGACGATTCACTCTGACGCCTTGAAGGAGGGATGGGAGGTCACTCTCATCGGAAAAAAGTCCAGGGGACTTGGTCCAGGCTATTCAAGACCTTTCACATAAAACTTTCTAGAAGCTAGGGCAGTGCTCCTTACCTTAAAGAAAGTCTCCCCGCGTCACTCGATCCACATAAGGTTAGTGATGGACAGCGAGGTAGTCGTGAGATACTTGAATCGACAAGGATCGAGGTCACCACCTCTCAACCAGGGGATGTTGGCCATCTTCCGATTAGCGGAAAAGAAGAAGTGGTACCTGTCGGCAGTTCACCTTCAAGGAGTCCGCAATGTGACAGCGGACGCTCTATCCAGGTTCACACCGATAGAGTCGGAATGGTCCTTAGACGCAGGATCATTCTCCTTCATTCTGAATCAGTCCCAGAACTGCAGATAGACCTCTTTGCGACGAAAGACAACAAGAAGTTGCCCCTGTACGTGCCCCGTACGAGGACCCCTTAGCGGAAGCAGTGGACGCGATGTCCCTCGACTAGAACAGATGGTCCAAGATTTATCTGTTCCCTCCTCACAACATTCTGTTGAGGGTCCTCAACAAACTGAGATCCTTGAAGGGGTAGCGGCAATAGTGGCCCACAAGTGGCCGAACAGCTACATTGGAACTGTAGCTGAAGTTTCTACCGCTACCAGATCCAGTTCTGACCCAGCGATTCCAGAAGTCAACTGTCTGCGCTTCATTACAGAAAACCCGGACCCTGCAGCTCATGATTTTCTCTCCCTAGCGGTGAGAAAGCGTTTCGGGATTTTGAAAGCCAGCATAGACTTCCTTGAGGAATATAAGCGCAAATCTACTAGAAGGCAATATGAGTCATCTTGGAGAAAATGGGTGGCCTTTTGTCAAGTCGAAGAATCCGCAGGAGATCTTAACAGACTTCTGCTTATCTTTCTTCTCCACCTCCATGGTCAAGGATTGGCAGCTAACACGATTTCAGCGTGTAAGTCTGCTTTGACAAGACCCATTCTATATGCCGTCCAGTTCGACCTAGGTAACGAGATCTTTAATAAAGTCCCGAAAGCCTGTGCTAGGCTCAGACCTTCAGCACCTCCAAAGCCCATTTCATAGTCTTTAGACAAGTTCTTCATTTCGCTTCTCGGTTGAGCAATGAAGAGTGTGCATTAAAGGATTTGACACAAAAAGTTATTTTCCTATTTTGCACTCGCGTCCGGGGCCAGGGTTAGTGAGATTGTAGCCCTCTCGAGAGAGGCAGGTCGTGTTCAGTTCCTGTTCAGTTCTGTCCAGCAGAATGCCTAAAGGTCTATCTTCATAGAACTTCAGACTTCAAGGGTGGTCAACTATTCAGGGGAGAAACATCAGGCTCAAATTTATCTCTGAATCAACTCAGAGCGAAAATCACATATTTTATTCGCAGAGCGGATCCTGACAATACACCCGCAGGTCACGATCCGAGGAAAGTTGCCTCATCCTTAAATTTCCTTAATTGTATGGATTTTGAACATCTCCGTTCATACACTGGCTGGAAGTCTTCCAGAGTGTTCTTTCGCCACTATGCGAAGCAAGTAGAGGAACTAAAGAGATCTGTGGTAGCAGTGGGTCGCGGTGTTAACCCTACTGTTTATCTCTGCGAGGAACAGTGGTCTTAATTGGGACGATTAATTCCAGGGTGAGTGTGTAGTTACATACTGTACTACAAACTAAGTGAGGGCACTGTGTTGCCCATGTAGACTGTTCCATTTCCGAAGGTGAACCTAGCATAAGTGCAGACATGTGTGCCGAGCGTTTCTAACGCTAATGTCATTGATTTGTAATACAGACTTTTATGACTTTGATACCTCGGTATCTTAAAAGTGGCATTTAATGTTTTTTCTTTCAGACAAACAAGCTCTGTTTACTATCATACTTATGCTTAAAGTTTTGGGTTATCCTCTTCTTATATATATATATATATATATATATATATATATATATATATATATATATATATATATATATATATATATATATATATATATATATATATTATATATATATATATATATATATATATATATATATATATATATATATATATATATATATATATATATATATATATATATATATATATATATAATTTTGGTTAACCTGTCTATTTATTGCCTGTCAATAAACTGGTTCTTGAGAACCTTGCGTCTCCTTCACCTGTGTCAATTTATTGGTATAATTGAGCATTCATTCAATGTATCTTATCTGGGATAATTCTAATAGAA
>NW_027171883.1:187500-190000 GCF_036898095.1 Palaemon carinicauda
TTAAACGTGTTTTTCATATAAAAAAGAAAAACATATCTTGATCAAATTAAATGAAACCAACATTACATTCTGTTATAAATTTCAACCTTTCTACACTGATTTGATAACAAAACTGGGTTCGTCGGACAATAAAATTTCGGTATTACTGCATACTCATAAAACTTAACCACTACTTTATAAAAATTAATCACACACACGCACACACACATACACACACACACACACACACACACACACACACACACACACACATATATATATATATATATATATATATATATATATATATATATATATATATATATATATATATATATATATATATATATATACGGTGGTAGGACAATTGCGTACTGGACATTTGCGTCCCGGACAATTGTGTCCCGGACAATTGCGTCCCCGGACTTTTTCGTCTCGGAAATTTGCGTACATGTACTTGTTTTTAGTGACCAGGTAATATTTTTTAAGAGATACGGAAGTAACTCTGTCTCTTTGTATGTCTGTATGCATGGATAAATGTATGTAAGTATGAATGTATGCATGTATGCATGTTATCGCTCGATTACAGAACTACTAATTATTAAAATTAAGATATATGGCATAAAACCACTGAGGTACAGAACTTAGAATTACTGTACATATCTATGATTTTACTTTTGTATTTACGTAGACCTTTAGAAAGCAATTCCTGTTTTTTTCTAGAAGCAGAAGAGACTTTTTATTCACGACAGTTCAACCTCGGTTGTTGGAGTGGGCATAGGATTCAACCAACTTTCTCAATTTCATCGTGGAATGTTCATGACCGAATAACTGATGACTTTCCGAGGTCCAATAATAGTATAGAAGGGTGGCTTAACACAATTCAGAATTCTATAACATGTCATCACCCCTCCATTTGGAAACTTATTGACCCCCTAATGAAAGAAGAAGCTCTGGCTGAGAAAAAGGAAAGTAGACTATCTTTCGAGACGTTGCTCATGATATGCATACCTTATAGGTATGAACTTGAAAGTAGCCATCGTAATTCATTATTAAAAAAATATAACCTAAACCTTTTCGACTTATATATAGAAAATTTATAGTGTATACATATATATAAACATTTCCAATTTTATAAGTTTTTATAAGATAATAAAACGTGCAAATGAAATATTGATGTCTATATATATATATATATATATATATATATATATATATATATATATATATATATATATATATATATATATATATATATATATATATATATATATATATATATGTTCTTTCGTGTCCAGTATGGCTATAGGTATAAGTATTGCCAAAGTATGAATTAAGAATCTAAATTATTTGATGCTTTTAAAACATATGCATATTCAGTGCCGATGAAGGTATAAATAAAATTACTGTGCAAGGGTATAGAGTAAAGGTAAAGATGAAAAGCTTTATAGAATCAGTAAAACACACATATAGGTACGCAAATATCCGAGACGCATATGTCCGGGGACACAATTGTCCGGGGACGCAATTGTCCGGGAGACAACTGTCCGGGACGCAAACGTCTAGTACGCAAATGTCCTAGAACCTATATATAGTAAGCATATATAAAATTATACATGTATAAATGAGAGAGAGAGAGAGAGAGAAGAGAGAGAGAGAGAGAGAGAGAGAGAGAGAGAGAGAGAGAGAGAGAGAGAGAATATGGCAGAGCAAGTGATGTAGCATGAAACAAGCTAAGTATTTGGAAATAATCCTACCCAAAAACTATTGTACAAACCAATCTTTGTCGTTTCTTCTCTCCACTCATTCCCTGTCCAAACACCTTATTGTGAATACAGATATCATTTACGTTGAAAAAGCACTTCGTCATTATTATATCTATCTAGTTTTATGTAACGTCTTTTGGTTAAGATGTTAATTTTCCTTATATCTAGTGATTTAGATTATTATCACTCGACAACATTGGACAAGCGAGGTTCATCTCTAAGATCGACTTGTTAAAGGGCTATTATCAAATTTCTTGTAAAATCTCATTTGGGTTATATCAATACACAGTCAAGCCACTAGGTCCTAATGAACGTACCCGCTACCTTTCAATGAGTGATGGATACCCTTCTAGGATCGATTAAAGGAGTAGGAAGCGTAATATCTCGACGATATTGTGATATATTCCTCGACCTGGGGAGAATATTTCCGAATCCTGGGAAGATTTGAAAGCTGCGAGTGCCACATCCGACGATTAACCTGGACATGAGCAAATTTGGAAAGGCTATAGTTCGGTACTTGGAATTTGAAGTCGGGAAAGGACAATGTAGCAGGAATAAGGAATCCCTCCCCCGAAATAGGAACCAATTACAACGATTTTTAGGGATGGCAGGATTCTACAGGCGGTTTAAGCCCGAATTTTTCAGCTGTAGTCGCTCCCTTGACCGATTTGACTAGCCCCAAGAAAAAGTTTGTGTTGACCAGCCAGTGCCAGGAAAAGATAAAGGCCATATTAACTTCGCAACCGATAATGTAA
>NW_027171883.1:197500-200000 GCF_036898095.1 Palaemon carinicauda
GGAGCATTTTGCCAATAGAAAGTCATGAAAAAGTAAGTGCTTGTGTGGGCACTGAGAGTTGATTAAGTAAGTTAACAGCTGTACCTGAAAGAGTAGAAGTGTTGTCTCCCCAGACACTTATGATCATATCAGTGACCCCGTGTCAGCCTCTTTCGAAAGGAACCCAAGGTCGTTTCTAAACCCCATGAAAATTGGGCACACTTAGTCCTAGAGGGCTTGTCAGCAATAAAAAAAGAACAGAGCTGATATAACAATAGTTAATTTGTCAAATAAAACAGTTGTGTTAGGAAGTGATTCTGTGTGTGAATTAGAGTTATGTGAAATTGTTAATAATGGGATCTTGGGAGCTATAACTCCAGTCCACACAGACAAAGGCACTCAGAACTTGATTATGCAAGTGCGATAACTATGTCCGCCTGAATATCAACCTTTATCTAGTGACATTGTTAATAATCATTCAGATATAATTGCAATTGGAGACAAGCCAGCCGGGAAGATTGATTGATTTCCCTTTAGCATAGAAACTGGGCAGACAGAGCCGATCAGGTCAAGGCCTTATAAGGCACCCATTCATTTCCAGAAAGAGATAGAAAGGGAAATTAATGAATTACGGGAACGAGGGATAATTGAGGAGAGTGAATCCCCCTGGGCTTCTCCAGTTGTAGCTGTTAGGAAAAAGGATGGCTCGGTTAGATTTTGTGTTCATTAAAGGAAGTTGAATGCAGTCACTAAGGATAATGCATATCCATTACCCTTGATCGAAGAATTAATTATGAAGGTACAGGATAGTGAATATTCTACAACTGCTGATTTAAAGTATGGATACTATTAAATACTCATTCTGCAAGACAGTGAATGTAAAACGTCATTTATAGCTATCAATCAACTATTTTAGTTTAATTTTTTTCCTTTCGGTGTTGAAAAGACTCCAAGTCATTTTTCTAGAGTAATAATAGTGGTTTTGTCTCCCTTAATTGGCCATAATGTTCTTGTTTATTTGGACGATTTTATAATAACAGGGAAAACAGCCGAAGAACATAATGATAATATTCGTAAAGTTTTAGGTGCAGTATTAGGAGTAACGGCTAGGGCAAAAAAGAGGAACAAAGAATTAAATCAAAATATTGAAGACCACAATCAAAATAGAGAACGAGATTTGAATTCACGCGACAATCAATCCGAAAATGAGACCCAGGAGCGAGAGAGAGTTACAGATGTTTGAGATAGAGAGAGACATGGGACCAGTGAAAGTGAATATATATGGGTGGCCGAGGACATGACTAGTGATGTCCAGAATGAATGCGCTGATGATGTAGGTGTGGTTAACTTGGGAGGTTGGGAGATAAAGGAAGTCCGAGAGGGACAAAAAAAGAGGAATGGATGGTAAGAGTGTGAGCAGTGATTAAATGAGAATCAGAGCGTTATCCATCATTTCTGAATGTGCCTTGTGAGAATTTTTTATATAGAGTATAATATCTTATATTGTGCTTACAAGAAGAGGGGAGGGGAATTTTGTGCACGGGTAGTTCTTCCTCCCTCTTTGATTAATCGAGCCATCTAGATTGTACATGCAAGACCGTATACAGGGCATTTAGGAATAGATAGAACATTAAAGACCTATTCCTAACCTTTTGGTTAGGAATAAAAAAATCTATAGAAAATTATATAAAATGTTATCATGCTTATAACTGTTTCAAAGAACATAAAAATACAGTACCAGAAGCAAGAAAGTGGCCTGTGATTCCTATCAAATTTATAGGGTGCATACAAATGTGGTAGGACCATTTTCTACTGTTTTAATACAATATAAGTATATATGTGTATTTGTGGATGCATTTACTCGGTACACTCATACTTACTCAACTCTTTCATTACTAGGTTTGGTTGCCCGAAAATTGAGATAAGTGATAATGGTCTCGACTTTATAAATAAGGTAGTGAAATTGGTCACGGACTTGATGAAAATTAAACACTTTTCAGTGACCGCATATAGGCCTACAGCTAATCGGTTATTGGAATCGCATAATGGGGAAGTAGTGCGAATTGTATGCTACTTAAGTGGCTAATGACCCCATTCATTGGCACACCATGTTTCCTACAGCTACGCTAGCTTTGACCATTGTATATAATGCTTCGCTCAGGGACATGCTTTTCTTTTTAGTGAATGGACAAGAGCTGGTGTTACCATATACCGTCCTGATGAATTAGTAACAGTCGTCAAATTATTCAACTGAGCAATACCCTGTCTATTTACTAAACCTCTCAAGGAGAGTAATGAACACCACTGAAAGGTTTTTGAAAAGAGCTTATGAAAAACACAGCTCAAAGTATGATGGTCGGTTCAGAACCGTACCGGTAAAAGTATTTTTGGGTGATCGTGTGTATTTGAAACAATTACAACCTAGGAATCACAAACTAGATCCAGCGTATCTGGGTTTGAACCGAGTAAAGATGGTTAAATCTAACACAGTAGTGACACAAAGCATTATTAATGACGCAGT
>NW_027171883.1:210000-220000 GCF_036898095.1 Palaemon carinicauda
TCCCTTTATGTTGGCGATCCCGGCAGCCTTACTGTTACTGGTGGGTTGCCGGGATCGACCAGACTCCCACTCTTACAGTTGTTAGCTGCCGGCCGGCAGTCTTAACATCTGTCGGCCGGCAGTAATGACAGCTGTGAGCTGCCGGCCATTTTGGTTGCCGGCAGTCATGGTGACTGCTGGCAGGAAACTAGGGCAGCTGCCGGCTGGCAGCTGCTGGCCATGTTGGCTGTAAGTGGGAAGTCCCTTCTGTTTATAAAGGTTCTTCAGTTCTTTCTTGAACTGCTACCAACAGTGGCTACTGCCGGGGTGCTGCCTACCAGGCCGGCACAGAATGGTGCCAGCTCAACCGGCAGCATGCCGACTGTACTAGTACTGCCAGCCGGTGCCGGGCGGCAAGGTTTAGACAGATCCTTGCCGGCGACAGTACTGTAGCTGGATGGAAGCTTGAATTTTATATTCTCCCCTTCCATTTGAACCTTCTTTCTAGAGAAGGTAGTAATAGTAGACTTTTACATCCCTTTTACTGTATATATATATATATATAGTATTAGATATCCTGTTCTCCATGCTATCTCTTTTCTTTTAGCTAGCAGGCTAGATGTGCTAGCATTAGGTAGCTATGCCGACGACATGCCGGCTGTACTACAGTATATGTTTATACAGGTAGTTAGTATTTCTGCAGTATAGGATATACAGCAAATAGAAAGCTTTTGTATATTTTATGCTTGTAGTGCTTTTCCAATATATTTGAAAATCATACCCAAATATTTGTGGAACCCAATCTCTTATTGAAAGAATTTAATTCTTCAATATTCTGAATAGTAATCAGTCTTCAGATTACCCTGCAATATCAAAATTTTGACTGGAGATTACACTCCTAACCCTTAAAGGGCAGAGCCCTTATCATCGAGTCTCCATGATTGGGAAACTCCATGTTTTATTTTTGTAAGGGGGGGGGGGGTTCACAGCAAATAAGTTGGGTGGGATATATACAAAAATATGTCTTTCCTTTCCATACTATATATAATTATACATTAGCCAGTATATTGCAATATACTGCATACTGCAAATAGAAAACTATGGTAAGATTATACAGTAACTATTTCTAGCATATCTTGGGTATTCTCATGTGAGCTTATGCTGCAGCCGCTCTTACATTGAAGGAATAGTGTTTTTTCGTTAAGCTGACTGAGAAATCGGTCTTCTGTACCCCACAGTATTTAGTATGAAAGGGACAGTGAAATATACCCTTCCCTATCCCTAGGGGTTAGAAAACCCGTATTTTAGTTGGAATTCCTTCGAAAGGAAATTCTTATCACTTAATACTGAGGGGAGGTACCAGTATTTGCTTGCAAGGGATACACAAGTATGTGTCTCCTACTATCCCTTTATAGCTTGCTATCCTAAGCTATTTTGTCATGATATGACTTTTGATTTATTGATTATCAGTGAGATTATCAATTGTATACTCATTTTGTTTTCCTTTCTTTACAGGAGGAACGCCAGATGTCATGTGTTGCAGTCTTCTGCAAAACTGAGAGTAAGTGTTTTTACGGACATAATGCATGCAGGTTTCATGCCCCCTGCAATATTATTTCCAATCACCTGCAGTATTGTAACCCACAGGCCTGCAAAGTATGTCGGGCCCTATTGTCCAAAGGTTTCAAGAATCCCAAGTCGGTGGAGACTAGGGATGCAGCTCGTTTCAAACTACGCAACTGGGTGAGAGTCTTTCAGAATATCTCTCCACGACCTTACCTGCCTAATGACAAGATGCGTAGGTTACTATTTCCAACAGCGAGTAAGGAAATAGTGGTACCCCAGACACGAGATACGTTTCCCGATGGCTAGATAACCTTTCGGGAAGGAGGGCAAAAAGCACCCACGGGAAGAAGGGGAGAATGTCGGGTTGGAATTGTCTCCGTCCCAACAGGCTCATGAGCCAACGACATCAATACCTCCGCCTTTTATCCCTCTTTTAGATGGAATGAACCAGTTATGGGCCCAAGTCAAGAATCTAGTAGAAAATTGATGCAAACAGAGCACAAAGCAGGAAGCGAAATGCAAGGTAGAGCTTGGCAAAACTCCACTTGTTGCTCCTAAAGGGTCGTAAAAAGGACTCATAGATCAAGACCTTCTTACATGCTCCACAACCAAACCCCGGAGGTTTGCGGAGCTAATGCCGATTTTAAACGGCAAACACTACATCTCGGAGAAGATGGGAGCTGTTCCTTTGGACAAAATCAAGTTCTGGCCAAGCTTTGACGTTTTCCCGAACTGTTTGATTAGAATGAAGGATGAACCAACATCAGAAAAAGGAACGGAATCAAAGGAGGTTACAATTCTCGACAATGATAAAGCACAGGCTATCCTATCAAGCAGCATAGAAAAGGCGGGTTACTCGGTGTCGTAGGTATCCACACCGGGTAACAAGCACTCTTTTTTTCTTGCTCCTGTTTCAATTTCATTCCCCTTTACGGAGAAGGCTTTCAACTATGTCACTGAGGCAATAGAGACAGGTAAACCATGTCTTACACTCAAAGAGCGCGACCCTCTGTCACTAGCATTTCCCAGACAGGAGAAGAACTTGAAGGAGGCCCATTTCACCTTTTCAGTAGGAAAACTTGAGGCGGATGTCGCCAGTTGACAATTTGAGGAAAATCTTCCAAAATTATCTGAGTTTCGCTTACAGGACGAACAAGAAACAAAGGAGAGACTTGCAGCCTCCTTATCTCTACAGAACTACATAGAGTTCTGTTCGGCTCATCATGATACCCCAGACATGCTTAAGGTTTTAGCCAAAATTCATATGGCTACTTTGGTAAAAGACCTTTATGCCTTTATAAAGGCTGGAAGAATATGTAGGAAGTTTGTGTTAGCTAACGCAACAGTGAAACACGATACAAGAAAGCTAATATCTTCCAACATCTAGAGTAAAGACCTCTTTCCAGACGAGGTAGTCAAGGAAGCGATTAAGAACGCCTCCACGGAGAAAGTAGGACTTCTCCAAAAGTGGGGCATCCTTTCAAAAAGAGAATCTTCTAGGTTTGTGGGTCCCCAACCTAAAAGGAAGATGGAGAGGTCTGGACATCCATTTCGAGCGGTTCAACAATGATCCAAAGTTGTAGTGACCGAGACATCACAGACAGATGGTCAAAAAAAGATTCCTACTGATCAGTCGAAGCATAGGAATGCTTCTAGTTGGAGGGAGATTCCTTTAGGATTGCTGGACCTTCGATCCTTGGGTCCATGGCCTAATCAAGATGGGACTAAGTTGAGAGGTGGAGATATCTCTACCACCATTTTCTCTACTCCTCCGATTATCCAAAACCCTCATGGAGGAGTTTACCTGAGAGCTCTAGAGCATACAGGTGGTAAGGAAACTTTAGTCCTTCGAATTCCAGGGAAGGCCATTGTGTGTTTACGAGAAGGACTCAAGAAAATTCAGAGTCATTCAGGACTTATCGCCAATCAAAAAGTCCAAATAAAACGAGTCCAGGAGGTTTATCCTTCTGAACATAAGGACCCCGCTGCAGAAAAGGGTGCCTATAGTCTTACCAGACCTGAAAGTCATCTATCGGCAACTTTCAGTCAATCACCCTTTCCCCTCCTATCTAGGATTCAGGTTACACAAAGTAACGCACTTCCTAGGAAAGATACTCGTCAGACTAGACAGAGTCCTAGCTAACTTCATGAAATTGGCAGACACAATCATGCAATATTTAAGCCTAAGAAAGGTTCAGGCAACAATGATCCTGGACAAGAGGCTGGGGTGGGAAGCACCCAAGGTGGCTGGTCTATGAACATCCGAAGAAATGATCCGGTCCACGGAACATCGTGGATGAGAGATAAATTTTTTATTCCTAAAACGAGAACTGGGAGGAACCCTGTTCTCTCTCCAGTTCGCAATAAAGGTAGGCCCTGTGCTAAGAGCACTGCTGCAAGATGCGCTGGGAACCTGGAGAAAACAAGCATCATACGCTCGAAGAGGCCTAAAAAGACTGATGGCTGTCCTTCCTTAATCGCTTCCCTAACAAAGGTCAAAGCCCGAAAATCCCAAGACCATGTTGGTCCAGTCATGAGTAGGGAAACTCTCTCCAAGCAGATCAGATTGTCTACAGCTGATCTGGGACTCCGAAGTGATAATGAGACGCTGCAATCGACGATGCTAAGAAACGTCTCATACAGTTTAAGTGTAGTTAGCCATCCCTTACCTAAAGGGATGGCACCTGTCAGCAGTTCATATACAACCCATCCGCAATATGATAGTGGGTGCTCTACTCAGGCTCAGGCTGATAGAGTTAGAATGGTCCACGGACGCAGACCTATTTTCTCCCAGATGGGAACAAGTCCCCGAACTGCAATCCGACCTCTTCATTATGAGCGCTGTCAAGGAACTACCTTGATATGTAGCCCCATACAAGGATCCTCTAATTTAAATGATAAACATCATGTCTCTGAAATGGATGGGATAGACTTAGGATTCCAGTTCATCCCCTCCAATTATCTGCTGAGAGTCCTCAACATGCTAAGATCCTTCAAGGTGGGACAACTGCAGAAGGTTCAGAGATTAATTGCCTTTGATTTATTATAGAGAACCCAAACCCTTCATTGCATGATTTTCTTGCCTTAGCGGTTAAGAAATGATTTGGGATCTCAAAAGGCAGTATAGAATTCTTAGAGGAATACAAGTCTAAGTCAACTAGAAGACAATATGAGTCATCATGGAAAAAGTGGGTTGCTTTCGTAAAAGCTAAAGGACCAAAAGAGATTTCAATGAACTTCTGCATGTCCTTCTTTATCCATCTTCATAACCAGGGTTTGGCGGCCAACACGATAACTACGTGCCAGTCAGCTTTGACTAGACCTCTTCTATATGCATTTCATGTAGACTTGGAGAACGAGATCTTTAATAAAATCCCGAAGGCATGTGCGAGGCTTAGGCCTGCTGCACCACCAAAGCCCATCTCTTGGTCTTTGGACAAGGTCCTACATTATGCCTCATCCTTGAACAATAAAGATGGTTCACTTAAGGATCTAACCCAAAAGGTTATTTTTCTGTTCGCTATAGCTTCCCGTGCTAGAGTTAGTGAAATATTGGCCCTCTCTAGGGATGAGGGCCACATTCAGTTCTCAGAAACAGAAGAACTGAATCTCTTCCCTGATCCATCCTTTCTCGCTAAGAAAGAGCTACCCACCAAAAGGTGTGGTCCCTGGAGAATCTGCCCTCTGAAGGAAGATGTCTCTCTATGTCCGGTAGAGTGTCTAAAGGTCTATCTTTGTACAACTTCAGACTTCAGGAGAGGACAGCTCTTCAAAGGAGAAACCTCTGGATCAATTTTATCCCAAAAACAACTGAGGGCGAAGCTCACCTACTTTATTAGTAGAGCGGATCCTGACAGTACTCCTGCAGGTCATGATCCGAGAAAGATTGCTTCATCACTGAACTTCTTTCAGTATATGGACTTTGAGCGTCTTTGTTCATACACTGGATGGAAATCATCCAGAGTGTTTTACAAACACTATGCGGAGCAGGTACATGAACTGAAACACTATGTAGTGGCGGCAGGTAGCGTAATAAAACCGTCCCCCTAATTACTGTTATAGACAGTCAATGGTTTGGACTTCAAATGTCCTCGCATATATACTGGGTGAGAATCATCCACAGTGTTCTACAAACACTATGCTAAGCAAGTCCATGATCTGAAGTAGTATATGGTGACGTCGGGTAGAATACTTAACCCGCCGTCTAATTCTACAATGAACAGCTAATTGACTGGGACTGTCAATTAAAGGGAGAAGAGGTCATCCCTCTTAGGGTGTGACCTCCTTTGATCAAGTGTTACCATGTTGACACTAGCTCTGTTCAAAATCCCAGGTGTGGAATTATACAGATGGCACTAATGTCGGTGTACGTAGTACACGGTGCCGATAAAAGTAACCAGTACAGGAATTATGAAGAGAATTTGTCCTTAATTCTCTTCAATCTGAGAGTGACACTCATAATTTCTTGCTTTCTAAAAAAGAAAGATAATCTCTGTATAGTATAGTTCCGTTATCATGCTACATTCATTTTACGTCTATTAGAATGTAATTGCGTCGTAACTCACCCGACAATTGCATGTTTACAGTCCAGAGTATGTACTTTTATATATTTGTATGCTCACAAACAATGGAATAAAGAAACACTGTTAAGTATTTGGTAATTTTCACAAAATACGAGACGGTTTAGTCATCTGGTGTATTCTTATGTTTTTCCATAAAATGTATGCTTACCTTGAGACCCCCGTTTCTACCGTCTACAATGACTCTTCCGTGTAGTGGGCAGGAAGCGCTAACATCGGATATGATTAGTGATAATGGCGGATAACGGTAACACCATTTGTCTCGATTGATCCAATGATCATAGAAAGGTTTTCCCAAGGTTAAGGCACTGATGAAAATCCACAGATACATTAATGCTCTGGTATACTTCCATCAGGATGACATGGCTTGAGCCCAAAAAACGGATTTTGAGCTAAGAGAAATATCTATTTTTGGGTGAGATCGCCATGTCGTCCTGATGGACCCACCCTTCTTTCTTAAAAGAAAAGATCTTCATAGTTCCCTCCCTGACCTACTGTATCTGTAGCACCACACTCAATGCTACAAGGAATGTCCACCATCCTTGGAATGGTGCTGGGGTGGTGGTCAATAGTAGTACGGGAACGGGGGTAACCTTGTTACGGCCCCTTTCTATTCTTTTGCCACGTCCCCCTCGAAGCGTTAACGCTATTTGGGGTAGAGATTGCTATGTAACGTGTCAAGAATGCATCCTCTGATATTATGCGATATCCTTGAGAAAATTTTAAGGATATTTGCTCCAGGAGTTTGAATTCTGGGACCCGAAGGGTAATTCTCTGGGAATATCACTGTAGTATTAATATATCCTTTTGAAGCTACCTTAGGAACTTCCATCAGGATGACATGGCGATCTCACCCAAAAATAGATTTTTCGCTTCGCTCAAAATTCGTTTATTATTTTTTGTATCGGCACATATTGCAGTTACAAAAATCAAAGAACTTGATCGCTGTCAAGTAAAGGAATTCCCCAATAAAGCTTAGGATTACTCTCTCTCTCTCTCTCTCTCTCTCTCTCTCTCTCTCTCTCTCTCTCTCTCTCTCTCTCTCTCTCTCGCTCTCAATGATAAAAAAAATAATAATTAAGCTAAAAAAATACCAAATACTGTTGTATAAAGACAAATGAAATGAGAAGGGAAAAAGATATTTTATAATTTTAATCTGTTAGAAATATGCATAGGGAGGCTAGAGGTCCATGTTCTCTAGAAATTTAATATAACAAATAATAACCTTCAATATCAAAGTGAAATATAAACAATGGACTCTCTTGTACTCTGTTCATTCATTCAAGGGGCTAAATGACCTCTGACATTTTCATTTGGTTAGTAATGGAGCAGGAGGGGAATGATAAATGATACCTCCGATCTCCTATTCATTCTTCGACTCTACTGTCTCAGGTAAAATATTCGGCATACCAAGTTATATATTACTAAAAAATGGCTATTTTACTAATGAACGTAAAAAAATATAAATGCCACTATGATGGGTCTTTGAATATGCATTATATATATATATATATATATATATATATATATATATATATATATATATATATATATATATATATATATATATATATATATATATATATATATCTAAGTATTTATAAATATACATGTATATATATATATATATATATATATATATATATATATATATATATATATATATATATATATATATATATATATATATATATATATATATATACATATATATATAAATATATATATATATATATATATATATATATATATATATATATATATATATATATATATATATATATATATATGTATATATATATATATATATATATATATATATATATATATATATATATATATATATATATATATATGTATGTATATATAAATTTATATATATATATATATATATATATATATATATATATATATATATATATATATATATATATGTGTGTGTGTGTGTGTGTGTGTGTTATCAGAAAAATAGGATATGAACAAATATTTACCACAAAAGAAGATCAAAACTACTTGAGGAATCATGTGGCTCTAGAAAACCAAACTTTTTATTATCATTATTATTATTATTATTATTATTATTATTATTATTATTATTATTATTATTATTATTATTATTATTATTATTATTATTATTATTATTATTATTAATTTTATTGTTATTATTATTATTATTATTATTATGATAAACTGCAACCTTAGTGTGAAAAGCCGAATGCTATATTGCCAAGCACTACAACAGGTAAAAAAATAGACCAGAAAGGAAAGGAAATAAGAATATAAATGAACTACTAGAGACGTAATAAACAATGAAAATTTTAGGAAAAGGATATTAAAAATAACTTCAATAAAATAGATCTTCCATACATAATCTATAAAAACTTCAAAAATAAAAAAAAAAACACACACGAATAAGATAAATAAGAACTAATAGTGTGCCCGACTGTACCCTCAACCAAGACTTTTGAAGACCAGGCAGAGGTTATGGGGCTACCCAAACTTAGAGAAAAATGGTTTGATTTTGGAGTGTCCCTCTCCTAGAAGAGCTGCTTAAAATAGCTAGAGAGTCTCTTCTACCCTTACCAAAGGAAAGTGGCCGTTGAACAATTACAAGGCAGTAGTTAACCCTTTGAGTTACAGAGAATCATTTAGAATTCTCAGTGTTGTCAGGTGTATGAAGAAAAAGAAGAATTTTGAAAGGATAGCAAAGATTATTTAGTGTATGTGTAGGGTTAGGAAAAATGAGAGAGGACTCCAACCAGAGAGAGTGATCCAAAGTGGTACTATACGGCCAGTCAAAGAACTTGATAATCCTCCAGCGATAGTATCTTAACAAGTGGCTGGTACCATGGCCAGCTTAATACCTACTTATCATATAGAGAATAATACGTTTTGGTATATTATTTTTTTCTAAAACAAATCTTACGGTCCCCTGACAATTGCACGAATTTTTGCCACGAATTTGTCATGGCAAGTCGTGCCATTTTGGGGCACAAACTAAGAGGCTCCCGCACTGTTCACGGCTAGTTCACGCATACTTCACGATGAGTTCAAGACAAGTTCACGAATAAATCACGAATACGTGCCCGTTCCTGTCCACATTGACACGAACTGGCACGATGAGTTCATGCATAGTTTGCGCATAGTTTGCACATAGTTAGCGCACTTCCCGCATTGACACGACGAGCTTCCACAATATGGATGGTGTCGTGCCGACTTGGCCACTGGGCCTCTTTAATCATTGGTCATTCTTGGATTGGCTTTGGAAGAGACAACCATTGCAAAGAGGAGAAGATTCCTATACCTGGCAGCTGCTGTAGCCATTGTTGACGATCAGCAGAAAAGGCTGGCAGAGGCAGAAGAGCAAGAAAAGGCAACCACACCTCGAAGAAAGACACAATTAGCACGAGGGCTGATCAAAGTTAATTATAATTATATCATATTTTCTACCACAACAATATATAAACGTTTTCCCCATTAATGTGAGTAAAATTAAATCATCCTCAAATCGAAAATACGAATATATAACTTTTTTCAACTGACAAAAATACGATGTTGCCTGCACAGAGAGAGAGAGAGAGAGAGAGAGAGAGATTCCATCAGTTATTATCATTATTGTTATTATTTTTATTATTATTATTAGCTAAGTTATAACCTTAGTTGGAAAAGCAGGATGCTATAAGTCCAGGGGCTCCAACAAGGAAAATATCCAAGTGAGGAAAGGAAACAAGGAAGAATAAGATATTCTGAAAGTAACAACATTAAAGTAAATATTTCCTATTTAGACTAAAAACTTTAACAAAACTACAAAAGCATCCAGGAAGCTCTCTATATACCTCCAAACCAATGTGAGTGCCCCTGTCACGCAGTAGTCG
>NW_027171883.1:245000-257500 GCF_036898095.1 Palaemon carinicauda
GGGTGATGCCTACCAGGCCGACACAGATTGGTGCTGACTCAACCGTCAGCAGGCCAACAGTACTGATACTGCTGGCCGGCAGGGTATAGGTGGGACCTTGCTGACAACAGTACTGTAGCTGGATGGAAGCTTGAATGTTACATTCTCCCCTTCCATTTGAACCTTCTTTCTGGAGAAAGTAGTAAGTTTCGACTTTTACATCCATATTTACTGTATATATACACTGTGTTAGGTAGCCTTTTCTCCATGCTATCTCTCTCTCTCTTTTAGCTAGCAGGCTGGATGTGCTGGCAAAAGCTAGCTATGCCGACGACATGCTGGCTGAACTACAGTATATGTTTATACAGGTAGTTAGTATATTTGCTGTATAGGATATACTGCAAATAGAAAGCTACTGTATATATTATACTAGTAGTGATTTCCAATATATTTTAAGTATCCAACCCAAGTATTTGAGGAACCCAATCTCATATTGAAAGAACTTAATTTCTTCAATATTCTGATTAGAAATCAGTCTTTAGATTACCCTGCAATATCAAATTTTTTAAGGACTGGAGATTACTCTCATAACCCTTAAAGGGCAAAGCCCTTATCCTTGAGTCTCCATGATCAGGAAGCTCTATGATTTAATATTGTAAGGGAGGTCACAGCGAATAGGTTGGGTGGGATACACAAATATATGTCTTTAATTTTCCCTAGTCCTGTTGGCATCATGCCAGCTGGACCGTGCAGTTAGATGCTTGCCATAAAGTCAGCACATTGGCTGGATCACACTATATATAATTATACAGTAGCCAGTAATTTGCAATATAGTACATACTGCAAATAGAAAACTACAGTACCATTATACAGTAGTTATTTCTAACATATCTTGGGTACCTTTGTGCGAGCTTATGCAGGTGTCGCTCTTATATTGAAGGAATAGTGTTTCTTCATTATGCTGATTGAGAAATCAGTTATCCTTACCCCAGTGTTTAGAATAAAAGAGACTGTGAACTATACACTTCCCTACCCCTAGGGGTGAGAACCTCCTTTTAGTTGGAGTTTCTTTGATAAGGGAATCTCCTCACATTTAATACTATCCTAAGCTATTCTGTTAAAATAAGACTTTTGATATATTGGTTATCGGTGAGATAATCAATCGTATACTCATTCTGTTTTCCTGTCTTTATAGGAGGAACACTAGATGTTATGTGTTGCAGTTTTCTGCAAAACTGGGAGTAAGTGTATTTACGGACATAATGCATGCATGTTTCATGCCCACTGCAATATTATATCCGAACCTCTACATTATTGGAACCCGCAGGATTGCAAAGTATGTCGGACCTTATTGTCGGAGGGTTTCAAGAATCCCAAGTCGGTAGAAACTAGGGGTGCAGCTAGTTTCAAGCTACGCAACTGGGTGAGAGGCTTTCAGAAAATCTCTCCGGGACCTTACTTGCCTATTGACAGGATGCGTAGGATACTATTTTCAACAGCAAGTAAGGAAATAGTGGTACCCCAGACAAGAGGTACATCTCCGGATGGCCAGATAGCCTTTGGGAAAGAGGGCAGAAAGCGTCCATGGGAGGAATGGGAGAATTTCGGGCTGGAATTGTCTCCGTCTATACTGGCTCTAGGGCCAGCAACATCGATATCTCAGCCTTCTATCCCTCTATTAAATGGAATGGGCAAATTATCGGCCCAAGTAAGGAATCTAATAGAAAACCTGTGCAAACAGGACAAAAAGCAGGAAGCGAAATGCAATGCAGAGCCTTGTAAAGCTCCACTTGTCTCCCCTCAGGGGTCATACAAACGACCCATAGATCAGGGCATTCCGACATGCTCCAAAACCAATCCCAGGAGGTTTGCAGAGCTGATGCCGATTTTAAACGGAAAACTCTACATCTCTGAGAAGATTGGTGCTGTTCCTTTGGACAAAATCCAGTTTTGGCCAAGCTTTGACGCTTTCCCTAACTGTTTCGTTCGACTGAAGAATGAACCAAAGTCAAGAAAAGGAACGGAATCAAAGGAGGTTAAGATTCTGGACCATGATAAAGCACAGGCTATCCTATCAAGTAGAATAAAATAGGCGGGTTACTCGGTGTCGAAGGTATTCACACCAGGTAACTGGCACTCTTCCTTTTTTGTTCCTGCTTCAATTTCGTTCCCCTTTACGGAAAAAGCATTTAAATATGTCACCGAGGCGGTGGAAGCAGGTAAACCGTGTCCTACACTCAAGGAGTGTGAGCCTCTGTCACTAGCCTTTCCCAGACAGGAGAAGAACTGGAAGAAAGCCCATTTAACCTTTTCAGTAGGAAGACTTGAGGCGGATGTCGCCAGTCAACAATTCAAGGAAAATCTCCCTAAATTATCCGAGTGTTCAGCTCATCAAGATACCCCAGATATGCTGAAGGTCTTAGCTAAAATACATTTGGCTACCTTAGTGAAATACCTTTATGCCTTTATAAAGGATAGAAGAACATGTAGGGAGTTTGTATTCGCTACCTCGACAGCGAAACACGAAACAAGGAAGCTAATATCTTCCAACATCTGGGGTAAAGACCTCTTTCCAGACGAGGTAGTCAGGAAAGTGATTTAGAACGCCACCACGGAGAAAGTAGGACTTCTCCAAAAGTGGGGCATCCTTTCGAAAAGAGAGTCTTCCATGGTTGTGGGTCCCCAACCTAAAAGGAAGATGGAAAGGTTTGGAAATCCATTTCGGGCTGTTCAACATCATCCCATAGTTGCAGTGACCGCGCTGCCACAGGCAGGTGGTGGAAAATATAATCCTACTGATCAGTCGAAGCATAGAGATGCTTCTGGAAGAAGGGAGGTTCCTTAAGGATCACTGGACCTTTGATCCTTGGGTCTATGGCCTAATCAAGATGGGACTCAGATGGGAGGTGGAGATGTCTATACCACCATTTCCTCAACTCCTCCTATAATCCAAAACCCTCCTGGTGGAGTTTACCTGAGAGCTCTAGAGCATACAGGTGGTAAGGAAACTCTAGTCCTTCGAATTCCAGGGAAAGCCGTTGTGTGTCTACGAGAAGGACTCAAGAATACTCAGAGTCATTCTGGACTTGTCGCCACTCAACAAGTCCAAATAAAACAACGAGTTCAGAATGTTAATCCTTCTGAACATAAAGACCCTGTTGCAAAAAAGGGTGCTCGTAATCTTACCAGACCTAAAAGTCGTCTATTGGCAACTTCCAGTCAATCACCCCCTCCCCTCCTATCTAGGATTCAAGTTACAAAAAGTAACATATTTTCTAAGAAAGATGCTTGTCAGACTAAACACAGTCCTAGATATCATTATAATATTGGCAGACACAATGACACAATAACTAAGCCTAGGAAAAGTTCAGGCAACAATGTTCCTGGACGAGAGGCTAGGGTGGATAGCCCCTAAGATGGCTTTTCTATGAACATCCAAGGAAATGATCCGGTCCCCAGAACATCGCGTATGCAAGATAAGCTTCAAGAAGTCTCGACTCTCTCCAGCTCAAGGGTTTCAAGGGTGAGAAAGCCATTGAAGCCTTTAGTCACACCAACTATTCTTTCCTTTGTGAATGTAAAAGGAGATGGCAAGGTCGGTGAAGAGACTCTAGTAATCAGTCAGATTCCAAAAATGCGAACAGGGAGGAGCTCTGATCAATCTCTAGTTCACGATAGAGGAGCTCTGATCAATCTCTAGTTCACGATAGAGACAGACCTAGTGCTAAGAGCACTGCTGCAAGATGCGTTAAGAGTCTGGAGAAAACATGCATCAAACGCTCGAAGAGATCTAAAAAGACCGATATCGGTCCCTCCTTAATCGCTTCCCTAACAAAGGTCAAAGCTCGAAAGTCCCAAGACCATGTTGGTTCTGTCATGAGTGGAGAAACTCTCTCCACGCAGATCAGACTGTCTACGGCTGATCTGGGACTCTGAAGCGATAACGAGACGCTGCAATCGACGATGCTGGAGAACGTCTCATACAGTCTAGGTGTAGTTAACCATCCCTTCCCTAGAGAAGTGGCACCTGTCAGCAGTTCATGTGTAATTGATCTGCAATGTGACAGTGGATGCTCTGCCTGGGTTCAAGCTGATAGAGCTAGAATGGTCCACGGACGAAGGCCTATTCTCTCCCAGATGGGAACAAGTTCCCGAACTGCAGTCCGACCTCTTCCTTATGAGCGTCGTCAAGGAACTACCTCGATACGTAGCCCCATACGAGGATCCTCTAATAAAAATGACAGACATCATGTTTCTGAAATTGAAGGAAAAGACTTAGGATTTCCAGTTCATCCCATCCAATCACCTGCTGAGAGTCCTCAACATGCTGAGATCCTTCCAGGGAGGAGTAGCTTTGTTGGCTCCTAAGTAGCCCAAGAGCAATCTGTCCTCTTTGAGGAAGGAACGGAGGCTAAGGCTGTTCCTAGTTCTGAACCCAGGACTACTTCAGAAGGTTCAGAGATTAATTGCCTACGATTTATCACAGAGAACCCAACCCTTCATTGCGGGATTTTCTTGCCCTAGCGGTTAGGAAAACATTTGGGATCTCAAAAGGCAATATAGAATTCTTAGAAGGATACAAGTCTAAGTCAACTATATGAGTCATCGTGGAAAAAGTGGGTTGCTTTCGTAAAAGCAAAAGGACCAAAAGATATTTCAATGAACTTCTGTATGTCCTTCTATATCCATCTTCATAATCAAGGTTTGGCAGCCAACACGATAACTACATGCAAGTCAGCCTTGACTAGACCTCTTCTATATGCTTTTCAATTGGACTTGGCGAATGAGATCTTTAACAAGATCCCGAAGGCATGTGCAAGGCTTAGGCCTACAGCACCACCAAAGCCCATCTCTTGGTCTTTGGACAAGGTCCTACATTATGCCTCATCCATGAACAATGAAGATTGTTCGCTTAAGGATCCAACCCAAAAGGTTATTTTTCTGTTTGCTATAGCCTCAGTGGCTAGAGTTAGTGAAATAGTGGCCCTATCTAGAGATGAGGGCCCCATTCAGTTTGCAGAAACAGGAGAACTGAATCTCTTCCCTGATGCAACCCTGCTCTCTAAGAATGAGCTACCCACCAAAAGGTGGTGTCCCTGGAGAATCTGCCCTCTGAAGGAAGATGTTTCTCTATGTTCGGTAGAGTGTCTAAAGGTCTATCTTCGTAGAACTTCAGACTTCAGGGGAGGACAGCTCTTTAAAGGAGAAACCTCTGGATCGAACTTATCCCTAAAACAGAGGGCGAAGCTCACCTGCTTTATTAGTAGAGCGGATCCTGACAGTACTCCCGCAGGTCATGATACGAGAAAGATTGCTTCATCACTGAACTTCTTTCAGTATATGGACTTTCATACACCATATGGAAATCATCCAGAGTGTTTTACAAACACTATGCGAAACAGGTCCATGAACTGAAGCACTATGTAGTGGCGGCAGGTAGTGTATTAAAACCTGCCCCCTAATTACTGTCATAAACAGTTAATTGATTGGGACTGTGAATGTCCTTGCTCATATACTGGAGGAAAATCATCCACAGTGTTCTACAACCACTATGCTAAGCAGGTCCATGAACTGAAGCAGTATGTGGTGACGTCGGGTAGAGTATTTAACCTGGCATCTAATTCTACGATGAACAGCTAATTGACTGGGACTGTCAATTAAAGGGAGAAGGGGTCATATCTCTGAGTGTGACCTCCTTTGAATAAGTGTTACCATGGTGACACTAACTCTGTTAAAAAATCCCAGGTGCGGAATTATACAGATAGCACTAGTGTTGTGTGTACGTAGTACACAGTGTCGATAAAGGTAACCAGTACAGGAATTATGAAGAAAAATTTTATTGTAAATTTTCTTCAATCTTTGAGTGGCACTCATCATTTCTTTCTTCCTAAGAAAGAAATATAATCTCTGTACATGTTACATATGTAATTCCGTTATCATGCTACATTTGTTTTACTTGCTGATTCACTTAGTCATTTATTCAAAATAAGTGTCTATTAGACTGTAATTGCGTCCTAATTCACCCGACAATTTCATGATTAAAAGTCCAGAGTATGTACTCTTTATATATTTGTATGCTTACAAAGTATAAATATAGGAAACACTGATAAGTATTCGGTAATATTCACAAACTATGAGACGGTTTGTACATCAAGTGTATACTTATGTTTGTTCATACAATATATGCTAACCTTGAGACCCCTTTTCTACGGTCTAGAATGACTCTTCCCTGTAGGGGGCAGGAAGCACATAGTGTATGATTAGTGATAATGATGGATAACAGTAACGTCATTTGTCTCGATTGGTCCAAATGATCATAGAAATGTTGTCCCAAGGTTAAGGCACTGATGAAAATCCACAGATACACTAATGCTCTGGTATGCGTCCATCAGGACGACATGTTTTGAGCCCAAAAAACGGATTTTGAGCGAAGCGAAAAATCTATTTTTGGGTGAGATCGCCATGTCGTCCTGATGGACCTACCCTTCTTTTCTAAAAGAAAAGATCTTCACTGTATCCCTCCCTGAGGTATTGTATCTGTAGCACCATGCTCAATGCTACAGGGAATGTCCGCCACCTTGGAATGGCAGTGTTTTGGTGGTCAATAGTAGTACGAGAACGGGGGTAACCTTGATACGGCCCCCCTCGAAGCGTAAACGCTATTAGGGGTGCAGATTGCTATGTGGCGTGTCAAGAATACGTCCTCTGATATTATTCGATATCCTTGAGAGAAAATTTAGGGATATTCGCTCTAGGAGTTAGAATTCTGGGACCTGTAGGTTTAATTCTCTGGGAATATCACTTCAGTAAAATATATGCCTTAGGAAGCTACTTTAGGCACTTCCATCAGGACGACATGGCGATCTCACCCAAAAATAGATTTTTTTCTTCAATCAAAATCTGTTTATTATCATTATTATTATTATTATCATTATTATTATTATTATTATTATTATTATTATTATTATTATTATTATTATTATTATTATTTTTAACTCTGCCAACGAAGTTTGAAGACGGTTATGTTTTATCCCTTTTCTGTGTGTGTTCGTTTGTGTGAGTATTTGTTTTCTGAACAGCTTTGTTGCTCCAAATTCTAATCCTAAAGTAAGAAATCTTACAGAGTTTAGCTCTTTGTAAAAAGCCGATGATTAAATTTGGAGCGTCAAGGTCAAAGTTCAAGGTCTTGGTCAAGGAAAATTATTAATTAACGAAATCACCCATAATATTGGAAATCATTGTCATATAGACCTCAAACTTTGTTAAAATTTTAGGGTATGAAAATCCACGCCAATTACTACTTGTTAACGTTGAAGGTTGAGGTCTAGTCCAAGGTCAAGGTCAAACAAAAGGTCAAATTCTGGCCATCAACAATACGGCCACAATTTCAATAGTAAATTAACAAATCTTGCAGAGATTTTAAACTGTTATGTAAATAGCAGGGAATGATTAATTGATTCTAGGAAAGGAACCTTGGTTTCGAGAAATAAGCTGTTGTGGCGGAGGTCTGTAATCTCAGAGTACTTTACTGGTTATTTTTATCATTACCTCCGTCAAAGAGGTATTGCAATCGAGTTGGTTTATTTATTTGTGTGTCTGTGGACATTCGCTTGTTGACAAGAGTACGTTAAAACCAATTGACAGATTTTGATGGAATATTCAACAAAGATAGACCTTAGGTCATGGAAGACCCTATTAAATTTTGGAGACGATCCGAATCTGGATCTGGATCTTAGATCTGGATTTGCAATTTAGCCATTTTAAGGATAACATCATACAAAGGACGGATTTGGACGAAACTTTCACCATAAATATATTTTAGGCCATGGGCGACTCCATTAACCTTTGGGGGAGGTCAGAAATCTCTCATCACGCCTGTTATTATTATTATTATTATTATTATTATTATTATTATTATTATTAGTAGTAGTAGTAGTAGTAGTAGTAGTAGTAGTAGTAGTAGTAGCGCTAATAATAATAATAATAATAATAATAATAATAATAATAATAATAATAATAATAATAATAATAATAATAATATATTTGCTTAAAATAAGAAGTACTATGGTAATTTAATCGGTACATATGAATGATGATTAACCCTGGATAGGTACGCTCCTCGGACACCCCTTTAAGGGTATACTCGGACGCGAACGACCCCGACGCCAAAAAAAATTCTTGAAAAATCAGTTTTTGCAGTAACCTCCTTTTTTCTTTTGCCAAAAAAAACTTCAATGAATGCTTAAAACAACTGTAAAGATAAATACTACTCATCTGCAGAAAAACTATTTATTATAAATATTTTAAAAAATTAAGTAGAAAAAAAAAAGACCTGACATAAAAATTCATAAAAAAAAAGTTTATACATATATACACAAATCCTTTTAGGAATTGATTCTTGAATGTTTAGGACACATCTTGATGTATTTTGGATGAAGTCAGACCCATGGAGGTGAAGATCTGAAATGAGAAAAAAAGGGTAACTTTTTTTGGCCAAAATAATTTGTCCAAATTTCATGAATTTTTTTGGGTACCCAAATGAAATAGGAAGTGGCTAATTTTTTTAGGGAATAAACATATGTTATCCTAAAATAGAAATATGTAAAAAAATCTTCATTATTTTGTAAATTACATTTATATCAGGGGCCATATCTAAAGGTAATTTTTTGAGTACTTAGAAATTTCGTAAAAAAATACATATATTTAATATATAATATGATATTTATGCAGGTAAAAATATACCAAAATATCACAAATTCTATAGGGAACAAGAATATATATAGATAGGGCAGCTTACGCTTCGGATATGTCCACAAAATGGCCGCCAACCACACTGACTCAGACTCCCTAATCTGCCACTTGAAATGTAGGAAGGGTATGTCAATTTCAAGGTGTTATTTACTAATCTAATTATTATTGGATATGCATAAAAATTGTATGGTGGGTTGCTGGATAATTGTCGATTATTTTACGACTATAAAATTAAAATTCTGACCCAAAAAAATTTTTTTGAAGGGAAATAAAATCGAAAAAAAAAATGTAAAACAATATAATATTTTAGCTAAAAAAATTTGATGATATTCAATCAAAAAAAAAGTAAACAAAATTTTCCGACAAATAAACATCTAGAGGAATCATTACTCTGTGATAGTTCCTTAGTACGTAGTAATTTTGAAAGAATTGGGAAAAAACGAAAAAATGGCAATCACCGGAAAATCGAACACATACCTATATATACGCCATATCTGGCTAAAAAAAAGATAGGCATGGGTAGCCAGATCATCTAGAAACACTTTCCAACACTATAAAAATATAAGTTTTGCGACACTACTTGCCAATTCCTTACGGTAACATGACTAAGCGAAAAAATGCAAAACAAATAAAAAGGGGCACTCGCGGAAAAATGGCTAACATTCTAATATACGGCATTTCAGAAAAAAAAAATTCAGCCACGTGCTAGGCAAACCATCAAGGCACATTTTCCGACAAATAAACATCTAAATGAATCATTACTCTGTGATAGTTCCTTAGTACGTAGTAATTTTGAAAGAAATGGGAAAAAACGAAAAAATGGCAATCACAGGAAAATCGAACACATACCTATATATACGCCATATCTGGCTAAAAAAAAAAAAGATAGGCATGGGTAGCCAGATCATCTAGAAACACTTTCCAACACTATAAAATTATAAGTTTTGCGACACTACTTGCCAATTCCTTACGGTAACATGACTAAGCAAAAAAATGCAAAACAAATAAAAAGGGGCACTCGTGGAAAAATGGCCATTCTAATATACGGCATTTCAGAAAAAAAAATTTCAGCCACGTGCTAGGCAAACCATCAAGGCACATTTTCCGACAAATAAACATATAAATGAATCATTACTCTGTGATAGTTCCTTAGTACGTAGTAATTTTGAAAGAAATGGGAAAAAACGAAAAAATGGCAATCACAGGAAAATCGAACACATACTTATATATACGCCATATCTGGCTAAAAAAAAATAGGCATGGGTAGCCAGATCATCTAGAAACACTTTCCAGCACTATAAAAATATAAGTTTTGCGACACTACTTGCCAATTCCTTACGGTAACATGACTAAGCAAAAAAATGCAAAACAAATAAAAAGGGGCACTCGCGGAAAAATGCCCAACATTCTAATGTACGGCATCTCAGATAAAAAAAAAGACATGCACGTGTTAGCCCAACCATCAAGGCACACTTTCTAACACATAAACATGAAAAAAAAATCAATAATATACGGCAATTCCTTACTACGTAGTAAATTTTTACAAATATTGAAAAAAAACAGAAATTGGCAACCGCAGGTAAATACCCAATATACCAATAACTACGTCGTATCTGACAAAAACAAAATCACGCATGGGTAGCCAGATCATCTAGACACACTTTCCAACACTAAAAAAGCAAAAGTTTTACGACACTATTTCGCAATATCTTACGGAAAAATGACTTGGCAAAAAAATGAAAAAAAATGAAAAAGGGGTACTCGCGGTAAAATGCCCGACATTCTAATATACGGCATCTCAGATAAAAAAAAAGACATGCACGTGTTAGCCCAACCATCAAGGCACACTTTCTAACACATAAACATGAAAAAAAAATGAATAATATACGGCAATTCCTTACTACGTAGTAATTTTTACAAATATTGAAAAAAAAACAGAAATTGGTAACCGCAGTTAAATACCCAATATACCAATAACTACGTCGTATCTGACAAAAACAAAGTCATGCATGGGTAGCCAGATCATCTAGACACACTTTCCAACACTAAACAAGCAAAAATTTTACGACACTATTTGGCAATATCTTACGGAAAAATGACTTGGCAAAAAAATGAAAAAGGGGCAATCGCGGTAAAATGGTCCTCGTGGTGATGAACGACATTTTAACTAAAAAAAAAATCATGCACATGGTAGCCAAACAATCCACCAAGACTTTCCACAACTGATAACCTATACAAGTTGCACCATTCTACGACAATTTCATAATACGTAATAACTTTGATAATTATGCAAACTACCTTAGAAGGGTAAACTCGGTCGCGAACGACCCCGACTCGTCTCAGAAATCGGGGAAGGAGTACAGCTACAGCAATGCACATCTGGACACTACTAGAGCGTGTAGGGGAGACACCTCCTGCAGGTCGATCACCCACAAATTCAGTCACGGGGCTGAGTCACGTGAGAAAAACCTGTTTTTTTTTTACGCTCGGGGTCGCGAACGACCCACCGTACCTATCCAGGGTTAAATAAAACGTCTTGTTTTCTGATGACTTTGGTGAATAATACCATAAGAGGAAAAGTTTGTTTCCATAAGTCCAACTTTTTCACAAGGGTCAAGCTATGAACGATTTTGGGATCATAGGATTAACTTTACACGAACGGCAACACTTTTCTTCTCTTCCTCTCTTAAGGGAGAATCTCTTTCCTCTTTTTTCTCGAAGAGGACAGTTCCGAGTTGAATAAAAAGTTTTGAAACTTCTTGCCGAATAGGATCCGTAAATTGCCTGTTTAGCAATAGGTGATCTCCTCTTTGTTCTCGAGAGCGTAGACGATGGAAACACATACAACGATCGTCAACTTTTATATATATATATATATATATATATATATATATATATATATATATATATATATATATATATATATATATATATATATATATATATATGTATATATATATATATATATATATATATATATATATATATATATATATATATATATATATATATATATATATATATATATATATATATATATATATATATATATATATATATATATATATATATATATATATATATATATATATATATATATATATATATATATGTGTGTGTGTGTGTGTGTGTGTGTGTGTGTGTGTGTGTGTGTGTGTGTGCGCTTGGGAGAGGTTTATGGACTAGACAGTAGATTGGGAGCTGCAATAAAGAGCACGTACGAACCATGTATGCAAAATGTAAGGACTGGTTACAAGAATGAAAATTGGTTTAGAGTAACAACAGGTGTTAGGCAGGGAAGCGTTCTTTCCCCACTCTTGTTCATTGCATATATAGATGTAATTATAAGAAGTTTTAATGAAAGAATAAATATCTCGGGAGACATCATGATTTTTGCTGATGATATTGCTTTCTGGACATATGATCGGGAAGAACTAGATAGAGCATTGATAGCCTTGAACGATTATTTAACAGAAGCTGGACTGAAGATGAACATTAATAGAACAGATATATTAACCATCAACAAACAACAACAAGCTCCAACGAACATCATGGAAAGAAATACGGTATTTAAGGACACTAACGCATTCAAGTATTTAGGTGTATGTTTACTGACAATGGCTATAAGAACAAAGAAGAAATTACTGAACGAATAAAGAAATATAATAAATGCTCTGAAGCACTCTATCTAATTATGAGAGATGCATACGTACCTATAGAAGTAAAGAAAACTATATTTGAAGGATTACTAACACCAATAATGACATATG
>NW_027171883.1:265000-267500 GCF_036898095.1 Palaemon carinicauda
TTCAGGACTTGCTCACTTGTTATTATTATTATTATTATTATTATTATTATTATTGGCAAAGTTTATGAAGTCTAAAAGTTGCTCCGATTTTGTTGAGTAGCCATATATCCAATTGTGATAACCACAGTAATCTGCTGTTCTCCAAGTAGATCAAATTTGCTGAGTAGTTGATTAGCCAATTGGCATAACTTTTGGAGTCTATTTTTTTCCGTGTTCTCTGAGTTTACTGAAAACTATTTAGCCATTCGTCATAGCCTTGTAATAACCCCTGTGGTCTACACTATCGTTATGACTGTTCTTCAAGTTTATGTAATAGCTAAATTATAGATCGTAATAATCGCCCGAGCTAACTGTTTTCCAAGCAATTCAAGTATACTGAATATATAAATAGCTAATCATAATAAACACCAAAGTTTATTTCTTCCTTGTCCTTCTAGTTTACTGAGTAACTAAATAGCAAATCGTATTAACCACAGCAGTCTAAGGTTTCCCATGTGCTCTAGGTTTTCCGAGTAATTATTAGCCACTCATTATAACCACCGGAGTCAACTGTTTACATTGTGAATCATGGTTGATGAGTAGCTAAATAGTAAATGGTAATAACGATCTGATCTAACTTCTTTCCCAGCACTCCAAGTATTCTGAGTAGCTACAGTAAATAGCCAATCACAATAAACAACTAGGATTATTATCTTCTCTGTCCTTCTAGTTTACTGATTCACTAAATAGCAAATCGTAATAACTAAAGCAGTCTAATATTTACTCTGCTCTGAGTGTTCATAGTAAGTAAATAGCCGATCGTAATAACCACAGTAGTTTGAGGTGTCCCCTGTGCTCTGAGTTTTCCAAGTAGTGAATAGCCAGTCGTTATGACCACTGGAGTTGACTGTTTTCCCCGTGATCCAAGGTTACTAAGTAGCTAAATAACCAATCTTGTTCTTCAAGATTGCTGAATAGCTATATATCGTTCGTAATAACTACCTGAATCCGAGCGTGCTAACCGCCTAAGTTAATTGTTTTTATTTTTTTTTCTGTTTTTCCAATTTACTATGTATCTAAATAGCAGCTGGTAATAATCACAAGAGTCAAATATTTTCTCTGTGATCCAAGCTAGCTGAGCAGCTAAAATGCCAGTCATAATAACTACAGGATTCTACTATTTTCCGTTATTTGATTTTAGTGAGTAACTAAATAGCTATTTGTAATAACTACGAGAGTATTGTCTTCCCATTTTTTCAAGTTTACTGAGTTGCTAAATAACCATTCTTGATAGTCAACAGTCAGCTGTTTTCCTTATGATCCAACTTTGTTGAGTAGCTCAATAGTCAATTGGTAAAACCCATTGGTCTTTACCCATCTTGAAACAGTCATCCTCACAAATTATATACAAAATCTGGTTTTTAAGTTTCTCCCTGTATATGAATCTTTTCCATTTTTCTACCAAGAACTTGAACAGATTTGTCTTGTTAGCAAAGTAGTTTCCGTCATCGCTGGATTTCATGACCAGGTGCAATATTCCAGAACTGGATGCCCCTGTCATAAAACTGAGTTGTTGTTAGATTTGATTCCAGTCGTTCTTTTCTAAAAGCTTGTTACACTTCTCCTATCCTGTAAGCATCAAGGAGATCACTGGCTACATCTGGCAGTGCAACTTTAGCAGTTGACAGTCTGACAAACTCTGCATTATTTGGACTGAATGGGTTCATCCAGCGGGTTTCCGTGAGCTCAATAAGTGATTGAACACCAGCTTCATCTCTTCTGATCCTGGGTAACTGTAGATTTGGGTGATTGACATGGGATTTGCTTTCAACTACCAGGTAGGCACTCCGGTACACAGACGTCCTCTAGTATTTGGTGACAGCTACTGGTTTTACACTGAAGCCCTTTGTTCCTCAAGGTGTGTGTGTCGTTATTGACAGTCTTTTCAATAGTTTGGTCCACAGGTATTAGACCAAATGGATTCCTGTTGCCATTCTGCACAGAGACTCCACATTGCATGAAGTGTACATGTACTTCAGGTTAATCAACTGGTAGTCTCGACATCGTGGTATAGTAAATATGGCAGGAAGCTGGCGTAGTTGAGCTTCTCGCAATCAAAACAGCAAGTGATCATCTGTAGGATAGAGGAAAGATGAAACATCCAGTCCCCTTCTCTAGAAGCCCTAAGTAGTCTCAGCATGATCTTAGTCTTGTATAAATAAAGCACCAAGAATGCAGAAAGACCCGGTCTTTCTCTGAGAGAGTCCATATAGGCTTAAAAGAGTTTCATGATACGAGTTAATGCTGTGGTCTCTAGGAGTTCTGTGAGTGATGCCCCACAGACAATTTTCATGGAAACTGGCAACATTTTTTATGGCTTGTTCCAGGTAATGAGTCTCTCCAGGATGCGTGATCTCAAGCCATGGAAGGAAACTTCTCCAGTCAAGCCTCATAGACAAGTTTATAAAGTCTCACTGCACGGTTGTATCTGCAGCCATCCGTTATAACAGTTACATATCCC